>NC_081180.1:183712115-183906174 GCF_029867415.1 Vicia villosa
TCCTTGAAAAACGACTCGAAAAAGACTCTTTTTGTTTTTAATTGTTTATTAATGAATGATGCATGAATGCATGAATGCACACACAAGAGTTTTAAACAAACATGGCGTTGAAGGGTATAGTGGTCATGAAGTCCAAACGCAATCCCCGCCCCAATGGTAAACTAAGGTTAAGGATTTTTGTACCTGTAAAACGGGTTCTAAGGGTCTCAAAGTTTTTGCTCAACCTTAAAGATACGTTGATTAGTATCTATAAGAGAGTTTTCTCTGAGTGTAGTATCTGCGTGACAATTACTTCCGTAATCACCGCTCTACGTCCTAAAAAGGCTTTAAGTGGGGTTAATGTGTTTCTAGGTCCTCCTGGTACAAATCAGTCTCGGAATGCAGTGGCGCAGTTAATCACAACCAGCCAGGCAAATCCCAAGAGTAGACTTGGAAACCAAGATTAGAGGGCCTTCACCGGGAAGACATCCTCCATCCTATCTTATGTAGCACTCAAATCCGGGTATAGGATTTCTCACCACAAGGGGGAATCAAGCCCTTTCCCGATACAGAATAAACAAAATAAACAAATATATATGCAACAAACACATGATATGACACAGAGGTTAGGCAGGACCTCTCTTGTTTGAGGGGGAATTTGGCATCCCTAATTCCTCATTGGGGCTGGACCAGCAACAGGTCAACCATTGGTTTGGATGAAAAACCAAGGTTTTTAACACTTATATCCCCAGCAGAGTCGCCATTTTTCTGTGGTGGTCGTTTTCTTTACCTCCCCGTTTCACTTGGGAGGACGGCACGCTAAACCCTTCACGCGAAATTTGGAAGGAGAATGCGCCCGTGGTGGGATGAATTTTGTTTCAGTTCTTCCTACGATATCACACGAACTTTCTTATTTGTCCTACGAGTAGGAAAGGGGAAAAAAGATCTCAACTAAACCCTAGGAGTTTGCTAAGTGTGGGGATTTACACCTAGACTAGAAATTCTGGAGTCCGGGAGGTCGGTTATACATAGGGAAGTGTTTAAACACCCTACATATCTGTAGTACTCTACAGGAACCTTCTCTGTGTCATTGTGATTGTGTTTATTGCTAATGATTGGGAAAGTTTCTCCTTTGTATTAGGAGAGAGAATTGAATTGATTTTAAAAGACAGACAGACAGACAAACTGACTATTTTTGGTATTTTATTAGCTCGCTGAGATTCCTTGTGAACCTCATGCCTACATATCCCTAGTGGAAGTCAGAGCTTAATGTAGTTCGGGGAACTAACTAGGGAAATTAATTATTTTTGGTGCCTTGCTTGAAGCTCAAGGTTGAAGCTTGGAATTAAATCTCTGTTTACAGTAAAGAGACATGAAATTATCTCTACAGAGAGGTATTTGTACTATTCTACCACAAACATTTAAAGGAGTGACAGAATAACTGAATTCATTTCATTCAAGAGGGGGACCTTACTTGTGTATGTGCAAGTATACCAGTCAAATGCCTCTTAAATGAAAGAAAGATGCTCATCCAAATTAGGGAAAGTTACCACATGTCTGGGTTTTACTGCCAGCTCATGCCTTTCAAAATCCTAAATGGGAGACTTGATTAAAATTGAAATGAAATGTTTGTTTGTTTGAATGTGGTAGAGTAGTAAAAATATCTCTCTATGGAGATAAGCTATGTCTATCTACTGTATAAAAGATTTGACTTTTAGCTGGCTTGTATGAGGCCCAAGCTTGAGGCTTTTTGATTGATTAATTATTATTATTGACTCTGGGAGATGGCTCCACTGGGGGTTAATTACAGGGTATTTTTGTGTTCTGTACAAAGCCCAGAATTGAGGCTGACTCTACTTAGGGAGACTCTATTTGTGTGCCTTGTATAAAGCCCAAGGTTGTGGCTAACTCTAGCTAGGGGAAAACATTATTTTCTGCCTTGTACAAAGCCCAAGGTTGTGGCAGACTCTTAAATGAATTAAGTATGGATGACTATATGGGGAAAGATCCTAAGTGTTAGGAATCTTTGACACACGAAAGATATGGTTTATCTGCCTTGTACAAAGCCCAAGGTTGTGGCTACTGAGTGATGAAGGACTCACTGGGGAGACTCTATTATCTGCCTTGTACAATGCCCAAGGTTGAGGCTGACTCTTGACAGGGGAGTTTTATTGTTTGGGTGCCTTGTATGAAGCCCAAGGTTGAGGCTAACTGTTTTTGTTGGTTTTGACTCTACTGAGGAGGTTTTATTTATTAAAAGACTGTTTTTCTTTGGAAGCTAACCCTTTCCAGGGATTTGACTCAGCTGGTGAATTTGTCTGTTAAAAGACTGACTTTTATCATGTTTTTTTGGAGGCTGACCCTTTCCAGGGGTTTTGACTCTTTTGGGGAAATTATCTCCTAAGAGAATGAAATTATTTATTAGTTAATTTTGGAGGCTAACCCTTTCCAGGGATTTTGACATTTTAGACAGATGTTGGAGGCTAACCCTTTCCAGGGGTTTTATTGAAATGAATGGCAGAAAGATTATCTAATGGAGACTTCTTGTTTAAAGCCCAAGATGAAGGCTGACTCAATGCTGAGGATGACCAAACATGGATCCTAGACTCTGCTAAGGAAGATTGATGAAGATGAGGGTGACAGAGACTGTCCATGTCTCTCATTCCAAAAATGTACTCAATGTGAAATTGAGACAAACTTAGCTTGTTTAAAGTCTGGTTTTAAATTGGAAGAAACTCACCAGGGTAGGCTAAAAGGTGACTAAAGACCTGTTCCTATGTTTATAAGAAACCTGATGGGTCCTTGTATACAAGCTCAAGAGGAAGCTGGAAATGCTTTTAAGAAGCCTGTGGGTCCTTGTATAAAGCCCAAGAGGAGGCTAATCGAGGGTCCTTGTTATAGCACAAGAGAAAGCTATGTAGTTTTGAACTTATTTTGGCTCTAAGCAAATGGGTAAGAGGTTTCACCGGGAATAATTCCTCTTTGGGTGGATGTGTCCTATTATTTGGATTCTAAGGTTTTTGCCAAGATGTTTCACCGGGAATAATTCATCTTGGGGGTTTGAACTACAGATCTCTAATTAGGAAAGAGCCTTCACCGGGAAGACATTCTCAATCCTAGGTCATATTCCTAATATATATATATATAGTTTAGCTGTCCTAAGGTTTATACTCAAACGTAGTTCTAAACTAATATATGCACAGTTTATATTTGACAGTAATTTAAACAAAGACTGTAAATTGAAAGCTTGTAAAGCCTAACCTGGATGGAGTGGAGGCCATTGAAGAAGTATGTACAGAGCCTCAACAGTATTTTTGTTGTTTTGTTGATAACAGTTGAATATATATATGATAAACAGTTAATGGTTTTTTAAAACAGAAGAAGTGAAGATGGACAAAGGTCACATAGGTATCTGAAGAGTTTCACCGGGAATAATGCCCTTCAAATACCAGAGGAATGTTTTGAAAAACAGAAAGAAGATTTTGAAAATACAGTTTTTAAAAACAAGCTAAGAAGAGAAGGTTTTTTTGGGACTTACACTCTATTAGAGGCCCAGTACTTTGCAGTACTGGTGATAAAAGCAGTTGAAAATGATTTGAAATGATATAAGGTTTTGTTGTTTGAAAACCTTAATCATCCGTTTAATCGGAGATTGATAACAGCTTTGAAAATTGACAAAAGTCAACTTAATTAAAGTAAAAATAAAGATTTTTACTTAATTAAGACCTAAATAATTAGGGTTTTATCATAAACTTATTTACAAAGTGATTTGGTTAAAATAAAGTGATAATATATATTTAAAGTATTTAAGAAAACACTTAAAACATACTATTTTAAACCTAATTAAAAACTCAAGAAATAAATAATATTTTTATGATTTTTTTGACTATTCACAAAATAGATATATTAAATAATAGGTGTATGAAAAATGAAGTGAAAATGATTTATTTTGATAGGTTAAATAAATATGTGAAGTTGTGAAGAGAAATGAAAGAAATTAGTGTTAAAAAAAAAAAAAAAGTTTTGGCCCTTGGGGGGTTTGAACCCACGCCCTTGAGGTTACCAGCCCAAAACAACACCACTGAGCCAACGCGCGCTCAGTGTTAGTGACTTGCCTTCATTTGGTTATGTTTCAAAACAAGTTGTAAATCTTTGAAAAATAAAAGAAACAAAAAGTCTGGGGCGAGGGGGATTCGAACCCCAGACCTTTGGCATGAGGAGACTAAGAGCGCATGTGTGGCCACTAGGGCAAGTTATTCAGTCGTTAATAAAACGCACACCATTCAAAATAAAATAAACTCTCCCCTGAGAATTCAAATTTGCGCGCCACCACCATCTTCATCTTCAACCTCAAGCTCTCCATTTTTGAATTTCTGAACTTACTCGTTTCTCAACCATTTGCAACGATGTAAACATGAAACTTGCTCTAAATTCACTCACGATTCTAAATATGTAACTAACATGAACTATCATTAACTACATCTAATTAATTTACCAGAAATCGTGAAGAACCCTAAAATTTCAAAATTAAATTAAATGACTATACTGAAAGATAAATGGATGATGATAGAGGGTTTTCAATCCTCTGATGATGCTGAACAAGATAGAATCGAGCTATTTCACAAAGAGTACTTAAATTAAAGAGAGAGAGTTCAGAAACTTACCTCTGAAAATGGAGATCGTGAGGATGATAGAGAGCAACTGGGCTTGTATGAACGATCCCAAAAGCTTCCTTGTGGCTCAGTGATGCTAACTGAATGCTTGTAATGACCTCAAACCTCCTGAATTGTTCTATGGACCTCCCTCGATTTCAGCTTCAAGTGAACATGGAGGGTATTGATTCTCGAGTTACAGATGAGCTGCAGCCATCTGGTTAGCTTCACTATGACCTGAGGAGTGTGTCTGGATGATTGGCTTGCCTTGAAACCTTCTGAATCACTCCATGGACCTCCAACTGCAGATGCTCCAAAGTGAGAGCAACAATGGTGTTCCTCCACCTACAGAAGTGATCCAGGTGCTTGGATCACCTCAAATGACCTCCCTTGAGATGTTAGAATGCTCACTTCCCAAAGATAAGCTCTGGTTTGAAGAAATCGATTCTTCTTGCCAAAGAACTTTGAAAAACAATGAACAAAAGAAGAGAAAGAGAAAGCAAGTAATATGGTTGCTTTGGTGTGTTTTTCTACTGAATTGTGCTCTCCTATTTATAGGCAAATGTCTCAGTACTGAGTGAGAGAGTGAGCTTGCTTAGTGAAGCAAGTTTGGTTTCTTAGCCATGAAGAAATTTCAAAGAATATCCAAGTGTGATCATTGCATTTTCGAGCCACCTCCCCTATCCATTGATTCTATCTGATCTTAGGGGACAATTCAGATGCAAAGTGAGCTCTAATTGGTTGATGAGAAGATTCCTTGGGTGATTCATCAATTTGCCATAAATTCTCAAATGTAATCATTACATAATCACATGTTCTTGTTTTAGGAATCTTCTTCAATTATCATGGCATGGTGAAAATGAATGCATGGCATGTTTGCAGATGTATTATGGGTCATGTAGCATCTGTATTTGAGGTCATGTGCACAAAACTTCAAAGTTCCAAAATGATGCATGACCTATAATTTCACTTCATGAGGCCAACTTTGAACAAGCATAACTCTTAGCTCAAATTGAATTTTGAGAAGGTTGAACACAATTTGGAAAGCCCTAAACATCTACTTTAAATCATTAGTTTATGTCTTCTTCAGAATCCTTTGGGAAATTTGTGAAAAATGAGGCCAAAGTTGGAAGAAAACTAGGTTAAAACACTTAGAAAAATTTCTAAGTGTTTATGACCTAAACTTCAAAATTTCCAAAACTTCATAAATGGTTGATCTTTTGAAAAAAGTTCCCTTGTAAGATGTTGTTTTATTTGGCAAGATCTACAACTTTCATGTTGGAAGTTTTTTGAGTTGTGTAGGTGAAATTTTGAGATCTCACCATGCCCTCAAAAACCCTAATTCCCGACTTTTCGCTCCTTGATGAATTTCTTTGAATTTCTTTGGCCAAATGACTTTGACATCCATATATTGATGATATTGATCTTTGAAAGTCATTTTTTGACCAAAAACCTTAAAAGTCAATGATGATCCTTCACAGTTGACTTTTTCCTGACAAAGTGAATTTTTGGGCTTTTGTGTAGAAATAAGATCTTCTCCCCAAATGGATGATATAAATGGATTATATGGAGGTAGTAGAGATCCTTGAATCATGTCTTGAGTTTTGGATTCATGCCCTGATCAGAAGTCAACTATCTTGGTGAATTAGGTCAAAACCCTAATTTGTCGACCATGTGAAAATAATGACTGTAGACTTTGAATTGAAGTGTGATGTCCAGTAGATCTTGTAATATGAGTTATTTGAAGATGATTGATGTCTTTGAATGATCCTCTGAGGTTTTTTAGGGTTTCCCAAATGTGATCCCTGATTTCAGTCCTTGATAGGCTCAAAACCCTAGTCTAGTGACCTGAGTAAACCTGTACTCATATGACTGGATGTCTAATCAATCATAGATGAGAAAAGTGAAGTTTTTGAGCCCCATGATTGTATTAGAGACTAGTCTTTGTATTGATTGATCCTTTGCCTGAGCTTTCTTGTCTTTGAGCATCCTCGATTAGGTACCAGATGGAGAAATGACTGCTCTGGGTACTTGTCTTGACCTGATGAAAAATCCTGAAGATATGTCATCTCAGGGGGGTCAAAAATTAGGGTATGACACCTTCCTCACGCTACCATGTTGTCATCTGAGCTATTTTGTTTAGTTGTATATTGAATAACAAAAAATAAACAAATATGAAAACAATTCAAAATCTGAAAAAGTCAAAACAAACCAAATTGGGGCCCACTGGCTGCGCGTATGACCAATGGTTGTTGGAGAGAGAGATCCAATTTTTTGACCGGCCAATGATAATTCCCCACACGTGGTCAAAGGGTCTTCAGCACTATTCATCTTCTTCTTCCATGATACATGCGGATTTCGCTGCGAAATTACTCATGGAATTACCTGCGAATTTTGTAACGATTTCTGGAAATTCTTAAATCCTGCAAATACGATTCAAACAAACACATATAGCGACCCAGGTCTACTAATTAGCAAGCTATGAATTGAATGGGACCATCGTTTTGGTCTGGAAGGGGCTGTATCGTGCAAACCGAACCAAGAGAGCTCCTTGCCCTAACCATGGTGTTTCTCTTGTTGCGCGTTAAAGCTTCCATTTAAGGACTCAAAACTCCTCTAGAATATGTCATGAACTCAAACAAACAGTCAAATCCCATTAAAACATACGAATACATGCAATTCGAAAATTAAGAGACATGGATGAACATGAACAACATAATATGAGTATTTACGTGGCATGGGACTTATGCTTTAGTTCTTGCTTACCCTTTGATACCTTGTGAATAAATTGGGACGGTTTGTATGGCTTGGTGATGACTGCAACTTGTGATACGACTTCATACCCTGTTTTGAGATTTTTTGTAAGTTGGAACCCTAGCTTGTTCTCCTAATTTTCGTCCCCGCTTGCTGAATGTGTGTTGTGAATATATAAGGGATGAAATTAGGGTAAAAAACTTGCTTGGAAATCAAGTTGATTTGTGAGAGAAATTTTGAAGATGATTTGATTGAAAATTCATTCAAATCTTTCTATTTTTCCCTCATTCTCGTTCCAATCAAACTTTCACGAAATTTTAATCAAATATTTGATTTTGGGACATTGGATATAATTAGAAAATAAATCCCATGATTTAAATCAATTATTTCATATTTTATTTGATTTATTAATATTTAAATGAATAAAATTCACATAAATAAAAATAAATGTTGTAAAAATAAAATAATTGGCTTAAGAGAATTTATTTGGCCCATAGACACGTTAGAAACCCAATAGTTAGGCCCATTATCTCAAAAACACAAAATTATGCAATTTAGGATTTTATGATTTCCTTGAAATTTGACCAACTTGTACCAAGCGTATCTTATTCAATTTTTGTCATATAAAGATGTTCTAGGACTTTTTGGAAAGCTTGAAGAGTCCTCTAACCAGCCTTTTTGGTCTCATCTCAATTGAATCTACCATGTTCAAGATATGAGCTTTGAAAAAAATGGCTTTTTGCGATCTTTTTAGAAGGACCTGTAATGTTTTGGCTTATATCTCTCAAATGGTGCATTTGTGGCCTTGGCTTGTGAGATACAAAGTTGTAGAGAATTCAATTTCCTTCAAGGCTTTGGTTGGGAAATTTTTGATGCTCCATGTGAAAGTTATGGCTGGTCAAAGTTGGGTTGACTTTCTCCTTAAGACCCTAATTTAGCAACTTTTGAATTTCTTGATTTCTGATCTTTTCTTGATGAACCATGATCAATACTTGATCAAATGTTGAATGATACTTCAATATGAGGATGTTGACAAAAAATCAGGAGTTTTGACTGTGCTTTGACCACAGGTGACTTTTAGGTCAACTCAGTCGATTATTGATCGTTTGGACCATTGAGTGAGCAATCTTTTGAATCAAAGCTCGAAACTTGGCATTAGGATACTTTGAATCATGTGAGAGGCCCTGGAGTCTAATAGAGGTATCAGAACCCGACTTTCCTTTGAGAAAGGCAAAAACTTAGTTGGAGGGCTGTTATTTAGGATAGTGTATACTCAGTCAAGCATTGAGACTTTGATATTCAAGTGAACTTGAGTATGAAAATGTGGTGGGCAAATTTTGGGGTATGACACATAGTATGCATCGGATGGAATGTGGAATGGTACGGGTGCTGTAAAATGGCAATTTTTGGGTTACAGGTACCAAGTTACCGGTTACTGGGGTTTGGGTAATCGGTTACCACTGAAGTCTGGGAGGCAGTAACCGGTTACTGAAATGGCAGTAACCGATTACCCCTATTAAAAACAGAACTCTGGGTTACGTGAGATGCAGTAACCGGTTACTGGGGTATGGGTAATCGGTTACCACTATTTGTTTTTGAAAAATAAAATATTTTATAAAAGCCATAACTTTCAAATTATATGTCCGTTTTTAGTGCCGTTTCGAGCATGATGAACCTTATGAAATAACCTATGTGCTTACATGATGAAATGAGGTGTAACTTTGATTATTTTAGATCATGATTTATTTTCTTGTTGAATGATGTATTGTGTGTATGTATATATATATATATATATAAGATGAGATATGACAATACATGCTATGTTTAAAACATGACTTGTGTGATGATTTGTTTAATTGTATGATGAATCTTATGAGACATTCTATGCAAGGATATGAGTATGATGTGAATATTTTGTTAGTTTGATGGAAGATGTATTGTTGACATATATGACGAAATGTGACAATATAAGATGTGTTTGAAAACATGATTATGTGATGATTGTTGAGAATTGTATAACGATGATTGATTTGTTTTGGATGATGGGAATACATGTATATTATTTATGGATGATGATGATGAGGATTGATGTGGTTACATGTATGTTCTTAATGATGATGATGATGATTATTGATTTGTAGTGAATGATATTAATACATATAAACATGCTTTGATGATGACTGATGATAGCTTGCGTATTGGATGATGTTACTCATAGACTTGACGATGGTATAAGTATGTTTCATATATATTTGCATGCATTCATAATCATTTGTTGAGGCTGTATCCATGATGATGTGTTGGATCAGTGAATGGCATGATTCCCATTGTGTGGAATCTGTGCTGGCAGGGCCGTATCTTAATGATGTTGGATCGGTCGGTGGGTTAATCCCATTGATGATGTTGGTACCTGTTACCCTAGGTTTTCGACTTACCAACAAATGGGCAACTGGGGCTCAAAATTGGTAATTGGGCCTCAATTTGGTAAAAAGGCCCTAAATTGGTAATTGGGCCTCAATTAAATAATTACATTGCCATTTGGGTTGAAGTGGTTCGACTAAGTAATGCTTAGTAGTCGAAGTTGTTCGACTAGAAACATGAACAGAGGCTTCAGCGTTCGATCAGAAGTATGCAAAGACTTAAGAATTTTGCTGCAGAAATTGAAGTGGAAGTCGAGAGGTATTAGAAGTTAAGAGGCAGTTTCAAGCAATTTTCTGGCAGTTCTTACAGGACGCGTGGAGGTCTCACAATTGAAGATATTGCATGTCGAAGACACGTCTTGACTGATAACCAGTCGACCGTTAGTAGTAGTTATTTTATTTTTACTATTTAAGCAAGTTCCATAGGAATAGTTAGGGGTCCGCATTTTCTACATAAACACAAGTAAACTCAAATCTCTGTGCAAAAATGAGTAACGAGTGCAACTTTGGAATGTACGTATGCGTACCAGTTTAATTAATGCAATCATTTTACGTTATATCTCATCTTTCAGTGCACATTTACTGCTTTTTTATTGCTTTGATTTACTTTAAAGCCTTTAATTTCAGTGTTTACTTTTATTTTAAAGTTACTGCTGCATTTAATACAAACCAGATACACATAACATAACAAAATAAAGTAATTAGTCCTGGAGTATTCTAGTTGATTCCGCAAAAGTAACCTTTAAAAAGGAAACTAGCGCTTGTTTACCATTTTTCTGGGTAAACAAATTGGCACGCCCAGTGGGACCCGTCAATTGCTGTTTGTTTTATATTTGTTAGTATAATAGTTATGTATGATATTAAGAAGTGGTCGGAAATTAACTAACATGGCTGAAGTTAATACAAATAATTCTGATCTTTCTGGAAATCAAGGAGGTGTTCTAACCGAAGCAACACCACAAAATGTCGCAGATTCATCCCCAGTGGGAACAACAAATACTGGTGGATCGACGGCAGCAATAATGGTATCATCACCAACGAATGTACGGTCACCGTTGAATCCATTACGACCGCCGTTTCATGGAATGATGCCTCCACCAGGTTTTAACCCTCAGTTTGGAATGCCCACGTCTATGATGCAAGGTTTGCATACAAATCCTTCATTATATTCTGACAGCATGATGGCTACAAGCACATCAAATCCAGGGGGTCGACCTATAGGCATAGGATATAATCACCAGGTTTTGCCATCTTTAAGTACTACGTCAATATTGTCAATTCGACAACAAATGGACGAAAGTAATCATGAAATGGTGAATGCCCTTACTCAACAAATGGGAACTGTTTTTACTCCCATGATAAATAACACGAATCAAAGTTATGACATATTGGCGGGACAAATGGCCAAAATTGCAGATTTCTTTGGAGCGCCCCCACAACCAAACCTTTCGACTACTCAAGGGTCGAATGTGAGAGGGGTCGAACCTATAGGACAAGGAGATCAAATTGAGCAAGAGATCCCTAGAATAGTACAAAGGCATCAAGATGCTGACCAGGTTCTTAGGAACATCCAGCAAGATGTCAATATTGGACACAATAATATCTCTAATGTAGTTGAACAAATTTTAGTTCAGAATGGAATAAATGTAGGTTTGCATAGACCAAATTTCGTTTCCCCGCTGTCAGAATATGTAAGGCAGACAGAATTGCCTAGGGGGTGGAAATTCCCAAAATTCACCAAATTTGCTGGTGAGACTGGCGAGTCGACGGTCGAACATATTGCTAGGTTCCAGACAGAGGCTGGAGAAATAGCAAACAATGAAAATCTAAAGATGAAGTATTTTCCAAGTTCTTTAACGAAAAACGCATTTACTTGGTTCACGACCTTATCTCCCCAATCTTTGTTCTCATGGAACCAATTAGAACGGTTGTTTCATGAACAATTTTATATGGGACAGTCGAAAATCAGCTTGAAAGAATTGGCTGGAGTTAGGCGAAAGGGTACAGAACCAGTCGATGACTATCTAAACCGTTTTAGGTTACTGAAAGCTAGATGTTTTACACAAATTCCTGAACATGGGTTAGTCGAAATGGCTGCAGATGGGTTAGATTATTCCATAAGGAAGAAATTAGACACCCAACATTTGAGAGACATGGCACAACTGGCAGATAGAGTACGCCAGGTCGAAAGGCTAAAAGCTGAAAAAGCCAGAGCTAGTAAATATCATAAGAAAGAAAAAATAGCTTATGTTACTACAAGTGAGTTCGACTCTAATAGCGACAGTGAATACGAAGAGGGAGAGGTCAACGTGGCTGAATTAAAGCCAGGACCACCATATATCTGTAAATTGCTTAAACATTCAAAAGATAAAAATCTGGTTGAAAGTAAGAATGAAAAATTTTCTAGTAAAACGTATTCATTTGATATAACAAAATGTGATGAAATATTTGATTTGTTGGTTTCTGATGGGCAAATCATAGTACCCCCGGGACTTAAAAATCCTCCTCTTGAACAAAAGAAAAAAAGAGGATTTTGTAAATTTCATAATTTCTTGGGTCATAAAACTTCTCAATGTGTCCTTTTTAGGGATTTAGTGCAAAAAGCTTTGAAAGAAGGAAGGTTACAGTTTGGAGAAAAGCCAAAGTCATCAATGCAAGTTGATACTGATCCTTTGCAAGTCGAAGAGGCTCACTATACTGAGCTTGCTGATGTGATGATGGTCGAGACTACTGATGGTTTCGTTAGAAAGCAAAACGGCGCTACTGATGGCAAATTTTTGAACATGGTTTATCCCGAACCAAAAGAGAGTCTTTTGAAATTCCTTGAGAGATGCCACAATAACAACTCTCAAGTTGGATTATGCCCAAGGTGTGATGCTGTTTTCAATGTCGATGCTGCAAACAAAGTGAGGTTCGACCCTCGTCGAGGCAAGAATCGTCAATTCATGTATACAGGAGAAAACAGTGGTCGAAGGGCTGGAGAATACAGGAAGATGTTTGAAAAACCAAGGACTTTCCGTCCCAAGACGGATGTCCCTGAAGACAAATGGGTGAAACCCATTAACTTCAGAGGTAAACGTCCAGAATGGCAGATTCAAGGCGATGGAACCAATGCTGAAGGTTCTTGGGCTGATAGTGGATCTAAAAGAAAAGATTACATATCTCCAAACTACAAAGGAAAGAACCCCATGACTCGAACGCAGTGGAGACATTACCAAAGAAGCCACAAGAATGGACAAGAAGGTTCGAAAATGGTGCAGGCAGGATTTTCTCACTATCAGTCAAAACCTTTTCACAGGAAGTTGACTGAAGAACAGGCTAAAATAGCAAATGAAAGATTAGCTGCTGGGATGATCCTAGGAAAGAAACTCATCAAAGAACTAGTTGATGATGATGCCCCGGCTCTCAATACGGGGAAAGAGCCTGAATATTCTCCACTGTCGGACGAAGAGGTCGACGACAACTTTGACATAGAGTCAGATGAGTTGCTAATCGACTGTGGAATTGTCTCTGTACTTCCAACAGAGTTCGACAGAGTATCTGAGGTATCTGAGAACGAAGATGATTTTCTTCCTAACGAGAATGTGGAAGAAACACCTGTCTGTTACTATGTAATGGGAAAAGGGGTAGTAGAAGAGAAAAAGGCTGTGTTTGAGAGGCCAGGTCGAGGAATGATGTATCATTTGAAGCCTTTATTCATAAGGGCGAAAGTGGATGGTGTTCCAATAAACAAAGTGTTTGTCGATGGTGGGGCTGCTGTAAACTTAATGCCCTATTCTTCACTTCAGAAAGTGGGAAAGTCTGATAAAGACTTAAGACCCCATAATATGGTACTGTCAAATTATGAGGGCAAGACAAGTGGAATACTTGGAGTAATTCAAGTAAAACTAGCTGTTGGTTCGTCTGTCAGGTCAACCGTCTTCATGGTGATTGCATCGCATGCAAATTTTAAACTGCTGTTGGGTCGAGAATGGATCCATGGTATTGGGGCAGTTCCTTCCACCTTACATCAGCATGTGGCCATTTGGAGGTCAGATGGTATAGTGGAGAATATTGAAGCCGACCAAAGTTATTACAAAACTGAAAGTGGTCGCAGACACTTCGACCAGCATTTGGCAAATGTAGCTCCTTGCTACAAAGCAGAAGATGTATATCCTTCTGATGAAAGTGTGTCTAAGTATCTGAACTTAGACCCAAATTATGGTTTCATTTGGAATAAAGAAGATCCTAATGAACCATTGAACCATGAAAGTCCTCCAGAGCAGAGGACAACAATCAAAGACGATGACCACTGAGTCAGAATACCTGGCTCGAATAACGGCCTATTTGGCCGAAAACAAAGAAAAAGCGGCTTTAGAAGCCGAACTAGAGAAAAATATGACGATTGAGGCCATGATAGTAAAAAATGAAAATGATCAAGAAGTCGATCACCAAGTCGAACGACTTGACGGGATATATGATGATGAACCTTTAGGTTTCGAAATGGATCCATCAGGATCGGTAAAAAGGATGCAAGCTCAAGATCCTCTTGAGGAAATTGACTTAGGTGATGGAGTCATTAAAAGGCCTACTTATGTAAGTACAAGGCTTACAAGTGACCTAAAGACCAAGTTGATTCGACTTTTGAAAGAATACAAAGATTGTTTTGCATGGGATTACAATGAAATGCCTGGTTTAAGTCGACATGTGGTGGAACATCGACTACCACTAAACCCAGGGAAGAAACCTATCAAGCAGCTTCCTAGAAGATTTGCGCCAGAGGTTATGGAAAAAATCAAAATAGAAATTGAGAGATTGCTGAAAAGCAAGTTTATTCGAACTGCGAGGTATGTCGAATGGTTAGCTAATATAGTGCCTGTCATAAAGAAAAATGGTAGCCTTCGTGTATGCATAGATTTCAGAGATTTAAATAAAGCTACTCCTAAAGATGAATATCCCATGCCAGTTACTGAAATGTTAGTCGACTCCGCAGCCGGATTTGGATATCTCAGTTTATTGGATGGATATTCAGGTTATAACCAAATTTTTATAGCTGACGAGATGTACCTAAGACGGCGTTTCGATGCCCAAGTGCTTTAGGAACTTATGAATGGGTGGTAATGCCTTTTGGTTTAAAAAATGCTGGAGCTACATACCAACGAGCCATGAATTCCATGTTTCATGATTTTATTGACAAGTTTATGCAGGTTTATATTGATGATATTGTAATAAAATCTAACTCTGAAAATGGTCACTTAGACCATCTTCGACAATCTTTTGAACGAATGAGGAAATATGGACTCAAAATGAACCCTTTAAAATGTGCTTTTGGTGTACATGCAGGGGATTTCCTAGGCTTCGTGGTTCACAAAAAAGGCATTGAGATAAACCAAAATAAGACGAAAGCAATCTTGGAGCTAAAGGCGCCAGAAACAAAGAAACAACTCCAGTCATTGTTGGGGAAGATTAATTTCTTGAGGAGATTCATCTCAAATCTAAGTGGCAAAACGAAGATATTTTCGCCACTTGTGAAACTCAAGAACCAAGATCAATTCAAATGGGAACAAGAACATCAACAGGCATTCGACCAAATAAAAACTTATTTAACTAAGCCTCCTATTTTGTTACCCCCCCAATAGGATAAAAAGTATGAAGTTATACATAGCTGCATCAGGCTCGACAATTGGGAGTATGTTGGCCCAAGAAGATGATAATGGCGTCGAAAGAGCCATATATTATCTAAGTCGAACCCTAGTAGATGCTGAAACTAGGTATAATGATATTGAAAAATTATGCTTATGCTTGTACTTCTCATGTAATAAACTTAAGCAATATATAAAGCCTGTTGATGTGTATGTGTCTTCTCATTTTGATATTATTAAACATATGTTGTCTAAACCAATTTTGCATAGTCGAATTGGTAAGTGGGCCTTAGCGCTAACTGAATTTTCCTTGACATATGTCCCTTTAAAAGCTATGAAAGGACAAGTTGTGGCTGATTTTATAGTCGACCATGGATTAGTCGAATTGTCTGTAAATCAAGTCGAACGAACTAACTGGAAACTGTTTTTTGACGGTTCTAGTCACAAAAATGGATCAGGCATTGGAGTCTTGATTATTTCTCCCAAAGGACTTCCAACAAAGTTCCATTATAAAATGAAAGAAGTATGCTCTAACAATGAGGTCGAATATGAAGCCTTGATAACTGGTTTGAAGGCCCTAATAGATTTAGGGGCAAAACGAGTTGAGATTCGAGGTGATTCTGAGCTAATAATTCGACAAATCAAAAAAGAGTATAAATGCATCAAAGAAAATCTAATAATGTATTATGCAATTGTGATACGCTTATTAGAAAAATTCGAACATGTTGAGATCTTGCATGTACCAAGATCTAACAATTGCATTGCCAATGAATTGGCACAAATTGCTTCTGGGTATAGAGTTTCTAAAGACAAGTTAGAAAATATGGTCGAGATCAAGGATAAAGAAACCCATGAAGTATTAGACAAGTTAGGTCAATTGTCGACGTCAAAATTTGAGGGGGTAGGTGATAATGTTGAAAGTAAAGTTGAAAGTAAAGATTTGTATGCCTTGGAAATTTTTGCCATCGACAATATGACTGATGCTGATTGGAGAAACCCATTGGTCCAATACCTAAATAATCCAGTCGGAGGAATTGATCGAAAGATTAAATATAGAGTTCTAAACTATGTGATATTAGGAAATGATTTATACAAGAAAACAGCCGAGGGTGTATTGTTGAAATGCTTAAGTGAAGCTGAAGCATATTTGGCTGTGTCAGAAGTTCATAGTGGTGTTGGTGGTCGTAGCTGCCATTGTTGTGTATAAAAGGAGAAGAAGAAAATGGGTAAAGGTTAGAGGAAAAGAGATGGTTCTTTCTGAAACGTTTGAGAAGAGAAGTAGAACGAGGAGAAAGAAAGAAAAAGGAGAAAGAAGTTGTACATGTATATAAGCTGGTAGTGACGTCACTAGAAATCGTGAAAAAAAGAAGTTGTAAAATCAAAAGTCATGTCAAAGAAACGCTTTGAAAACTGGATTCAGAAAGTGGGAGCAGTTATAGCCCACTAACCTAGTGTTTAGGTAATAATTAGTGCCTGGGAAAATGAAATGTAATCATGGCGTAATGGGAATTAACAAAAGTCGAAACCCAAGAAAGAACTGAAACGCCATCTTTTCTCTTTCCTAAAGTCAGTCGAAAGAAGTCGCTTGGGGGGCAATTTGTTACCCTAGGTTTTCGACTTACCAACAAATGGGCAACTGGGGCTCAAAATTGGTAATTGGGCCTCAATTTGGTAAAAAGGCCCTAAATTGGTAATTGGGCCTCAATTAAATAATTACATTGCCATTTGGGTCGAAGTGGTTCGACTAAGTAATGCTTAGTAGTCGAAGCTGTTCGACTAGAAAGATGATCAGAGGCTTCAGCGTTCGATCAGAAGTATGCGAAGACTTAAGAATTTTGCTGTAGAAATTGAAGTGGAAGTCGAGAGGTATTAGAAGTTAAGAGGCAGTTTCAAGCAGTTTTTTGGCAGTTCTTACAGGACGCGTGAAGGTCTCACAATTGAAGATATTGCATGTCGAAGACACGTGTTGACTGATAACCAGTCGACCGTTAGTAGTAGTTATTTTATTTTTACTATTTAAGCAAGTTCCATAGGAATAGTTAGGGGTCCGCATTTTCTACATAAACACAAGTAAACTCAAATCTCTGTGCAAAAATGAGTAACGAGTGCAACTTTGGAATGTACGTATGCATACCAGTTTAATTAATGCAATCATTTTACGTTATATCTCATCTTTCAGTGCACATTTACTGCTTTTTTATTGCTTTGATTTACTTTAAAGCCTTTAATTTCAGTGTTTACTTTTATTTTAAAGTTACTGCTGCATTTAATACAAACCAGATACACATAACATAACAAAATAAAGCAATTAGTCCTGGAGTATTCTAGTTGATTCCGCAAAAGTAACCTTTAAAAAGGAAACTAGCGCTTGTTTACCATTTTTCTGGGTAAACAGTACCACATGCATGTAGGTGCATTGGATTAGGATATTTGCATTATTATAACATGAATGGAAGATTGTCCAATTTTATAATATGTTGTGATTGATTGACTGTTGCGATTGATGAATGTTGTTGTGAATCTGATCATAATTGCAATTGGGTGAATAATACGCGAATGGTGTCTTATTATTTATAACTTATAACATATTCTAATTGAGAATGAGACTCACCCTTAGATGTTGTCATTTTCAGATTGAAGATAGCGACATTCGACTCGGTGAGGATTAGCTCATGAGTCAGTGTGTTAGTGTAATACGGTGGACTGACTTTAAAGAAAATGTCGCGGTAAGCAAGAGTCGCCACCGACTTTTATTTTATCCAATTTGGAAAGGCAAAAAGAACAGGAAAGACCTTTGAAAGACTTTGAGTTCGGGGGGTAGGTTATATAAAGGGAAGGTTTAAAGCACCCTTTGTATCCATGGTTATCCATGGGCTCTTAATTGCTTAGCTCACTTTCGAATTGTTTGAAATGTTTGAAGTGTCGTGTGTGTTTAGAAAAGATTTTCTGAAGAAGAACTTTAGCTCGTAAATAAGCGTAGTCTTTTTGAATTCGATTTTTGAAAAGAAGTGGGAAAAGCATTTGAATTTTGAATTGGATGTGAGCAAGCATATAAGAACACCTACCCTAAGATTATCTTTCTTGTTCTTTAAGTCTTTCGGGCGAAAGGGTCTATCCGTACCATGAGAGGGCAGGAAGTATTTCCATTGGATGTTAAGGGTCATCAATAAAAGTATCGTTCGCCATAAAACTGTCCCTACCATAAAGGGGTAGGTAGTCTTTAGGGAAGGATAGAATAGTCATTAATCTTTTTAGGCATCATGCGAGGATACCTTAGCAATTGGGACAATCATCATGTTTCCGAGGCAACATCGAGGGACTAAATCTCATATGATGATTTTCAATCTTTTAAAGGCAACCTTGCTTTAGGTATCCTCGGAATCGAGGGACATGACTATTATTCAGGAATAAAGGCAACAGGCAACAAGGCAACAAGAAGGGTTACCCTAAAGGTGTGTGGGTGCACAATCAAGTGATTAAATTCAATTATTTATCTTGTAATTAGTTATCCTAATTCGATTCAAGGTTGCACTCCCTAGGATTACTAACCACAGCAGAAAAGTAAAACAGTTTAATAGTCCTACGCTATTACAATAAACACCTGCGGGGAAGGGGAAATAAAGGCAGAAAATAAGAGGGAACAATAATTAATCAAAATCCTTGAATGCCTTTATCTTCCTCGAACCCTTGATCAATTCTAAAAGTTAAAAGGAAAATAAATAAGGGGTTAGTGTATTATAGATCTTGACAGTTGTAATGTATCAAAAATTAAAATTGTAATAATTTAGGCAAATAAATAAACAGACAAGGCAAAAGGCAAACCCTGAATGGGCCAAAAGTTAACCAGAGTTAATAGAAGAAATAGGTAAAAACCTAGACTAGGGTTAATGGGCAACACTACCAGTAATGAAATTTTTAGGGTTAAGGGAGAACAGTGATTAGTGGTCATGATGAAAAATAGTTAACAAAAATAAAACCAGGGTTTAAACATAAAAATATTTAATTAGCCTAAAATTAAATTACTATCCTAATTCTAGTTACTAAATTAATCATCTAATTAAACTAATTAACTAAAAGGAAATTAAAATTCAATTGTTCACTAAATTCAAATTAATTAAAAAAAAGAAATCCTAATAAAAATATTAAAGACTAAATTAATTATTAAAATTAAATCTTAATCCTAATTATTTGATTGATTGGTGGCTAGTTGATTAATTAATTAGTGATTAAAAATAAGAATGAAACTAATAGTTAATTAATTAATAAAAAACAAAACCACAAACAGCAAAGAGAAAGAAAGATAAAACCTGGGGCGTTGGATCTTCTACGATGACCTCAGGAGAGTCCACCATGGGCGCGTGCATTCATGGCCTTTAGATGTATGTTGGAAGAGATCCTATGGTGGAGATTGAAGGTGCAACATAGGCTTTGAGTGAGTTGTGTGCGCTGGATCTGGGAGCAAATAATTGAAAAAAAAGAAGATACGCTTCCTAGGTTCGAACCCAGGACTTTGGGTTCAAAGGATACACACTCCACCAGTTACGTTGCAATCAATATTTGTTAGTTGAATAGAACCAAGACAATAAATAAGAAACGCAAAAACCAAAAAGAATAGTCAATGTGGGGCCCTCGGTTGAGCGTGCAGCCTATGGAACGCGGAGAGAGATAAGTGAATCGCTGACCAACCAATCACACAATCCCACGCGTGGTCAAACCTTCCCACTTACTATTCATCATCTTCTATGTGGTTTCCTGCGGATTTAGCTATAAAATCCGCTGTGGATTTTCCTGTGGAAAAAGCATCGATTTCGTATCACAAAACCTGCAAGCATGGAACTCAAAGTAATCACGTTAGCCAATGTTCCAAAACGTCCAGATCTATTGATTGAGTGGCTGCGAATCCATTGAGACCAACGTTTTGGTCTAAATCATCTTGTAGCATGGAAAACGAAGGCTTTCTCCATTCATGCCCTAGCCATGGTGGTTCTGCATTCTCTCGTCAAAGCTTCATCCTAAGGGTTCTAATTGCCTCTAAACTTCATCCTGAACTTGAATACGCCATTAGATTTCATTGAAACATAATAAAACGCAACATGTGAAAATTTGAAATATGAATGAAATATGTCAAGGATGGGATGCGCATTCTAAACAACATGAACCCTAGTTATGAACATGTTCTTACCCCTTACTACCTTAGGAGTGGATTAGAATGAATGGCTTGCTCTGAAAGTTGTTAGAATGATAAACACAAATTTCCAACTTTCCTTGAATTTTGCACTCTTGAAACCCTTGTCCTTGCTTCCAAATTTTCGTTCCCTTTGCTTTGCCCATGCTAGGTATATATAGTAGGGTAATTTTAGGTCAAGAAACATGAAGCAAATACCTTGTCTTTATGAGAAAAAAAATTTGATTTCCAATTTGCATTAAACTTGATTTTTTGCTTCAATCTTGTTCCAATATTTCCTTTCACGAAATTTAGTCATATATTTGATTTATTGGCTGATTGGAATTGATTGGGAATCAAAGATAAATCACATCTTTTTATATTTTTTCCAAATCTTTGATTTTAGCCATAATTTTAATGAATAAAATTCAATAAAAAATCAAATAATAATCATAAATTTATGGATTTGGACTTGGGGCTTCTAGATGACTTGGGGAATAAGATTGGGTCATAAAAAGTTGGACCCTTTTACAAGAAAATCCATTTTGACCCTTAAGCACCTCACCCAAAATTGACCAACTTTAACAAGACATATCTCCCTCAATTTTTAAGGTATGAAAGTGTTCTAGGACTTTTTGGAAACCTCAAGATGTCCTCTACAAGCCACTTTGGAACCTTTTTTCCATTTGAGGATTTTATCTTGATGATATAGGCTCCTAACAAAAATAACTTTTTTGCGATCTTCTAGAAGGACCTGTAATGTTTTGGCTCATATCTCTCAAATGAAGCATTTCTAGCCTTGGCATGTGAGAGACCAAGTTGTAGGGAATTCAATTTACTTGAAGATGAGATTTGGATGGGAAATTTCCGATGTTCCATGTGAAAGTTATGGCTGGTCAAAGTTCAGTTGACTTTAAGTCAAAAAACCCTAATTTAGAAACTTTAGGTTTTGTTGATTTCTGAACTTTCCTTGATGAATCATGATCAATCCTTTATCAAATGATGAATGATGCTTCAAAATGAGGATGTTGACCAAATATCAGGAATTTTGACTGTACTTTGACCACAGTTGACTTTTAGGTCAAATCAGTCGGCTGTTGACCATTTGAGCTGTTTTGTGAATCAAACTTGTGAGTCAGAGCTTGAAACTTGGCATGAGGATCCTTTGAGGCATATGAGAAGCTATGAAGTCCATTTGAAGTGTCAGAACCTGATTTTACCTTGAGAGGAGCAAAACCCTAATTGTAGGCTTGTTGCTTAGGAGAGAGATAGTCCGACTTATTTCTCAGTGCTTGAGCCTGATTATTTGAAATATGATGGGCAAATTTTGGGGTATGACAGTTAGTTTAGCATAAAGTGTCATGCTCTGATAATTGTAACACTGGGGAATGTTAGCTTAGGGTTCACGTTTTTAATAACTCTATTTTTATGATCTTGGTTTTATTTTGGGATGTAGTATTAAAGATGTTATACTCATCTGAATGTTGGATTTCCGCTGTGTTGACATGAGATTATTTTATGAGTTATGAGGAATTATGTTGAATTTCCACAGTGAATGCATGGCAATGACGTATTGTCATACCCCAAAATTTGCCCACCACATTTTCATACTCAAGCTCATTTGAATATCAAAGTCTCAATGCTTGACTGAGTATACACTATCTTAAACAACAACCCTCCAACTAGGGTTTTGCCTTTCTCTAAGGAAAGTCAGGTTCTGATACCTCCATTGGAATCCATGGCCTCTCATATGATTCAAAGTATCCTCATGCCAAGGTTCAAGCCTTGATTCAAAAGATTGCTCACCCAATGGCCCAAACGATCAATAATCGACTAGTTGACCTAAAAGTCAAACTATGGTCAAACCACAGTCAAAACTTCTGATTTTTGGTCAACATCCTCATTATGAAGTATCATTCATCATTTGATCAAGGATTGATCATGATGCATCAAAGAAAGCTCCAAATCTTAAAAATCTAAGTTCCTAAATTAGGGTTTTTAAGGAGGAAGTCAACCCAACTTTGACCAGCCATAACTTCCACATGGAACATCAGAAATTTCCCATCCAAAGCTCATTTTGAAGGAAATTGAATTCTCTACAATTTTTTCTCTCACAAGCCAAGGCCAGAAATGCACCATTTGGGAGATATGAGCCAAAACATTATAGGTCCTTCTAAAAGATCGCAAAAAGTCATTTTTTCTCAAAGCTCATAACTTGAACATGGTAGACTCAATTGAGATGAAACCAAAAGGAGCTTTTAAAGGACTCTTTAAGCTTTCCAAAAAGTTATAGAACACCTTCATATGACAAATATTGAAGAAGATATGATTGGTAGAAGTTGATCAAAATTCAAGAAAATCATAAAATTCTAAGTGATGAATCTCTAGTTTCTTGATTGATGGGCTTAAGTTTAATCTTAAAACATGATCTAAGGCCCATCCACGACTCGTGCATGCACCCATTTATTTCCCTTGATATTTATTTTTATTATTATTTTATTTTATTTTGATTTTTATTCACTTAAAATCTAAAATAAAATAAATCAAGATAAATCATATAAAAGAGCATGAATCTGATTTATCATATGATCCTTGAGTCTCAAGATTTGATTAGAAAAATAATTGAGGGTGATTGGTACAAAATTGATCAAAATAGGAAAGATATATTATTTTTTTTCTATCAAAGATTTTTACATGAATGGTGATTGATTTCAAGCAAGCTTCTTGACCTAATTCAGCCATTATATATATTCTGAGCACAAGGGTTCACAGGAGGACGGTTCAGCAACCAAGAAACTAGGAGTTGTGCTTCCAAAATTCCACGTGAAGTTGCACCCTCAAAACATCGATTACAGCCTTCCTCTAGAGCTTTAAAACATCAACTCGTACTCCTGAGGTATGGTAGAGCAACTGCAAGTCCAGAGCCATGGCAAAACATCCCTGAAACGCATGCATCATGAATTCGGTTTATCTCAAACTTTTTATGTTCGTATTTTGCATTCCATTGTGCTTTTATTTGAACTAACATCATTAATGTGTTCCTGAGACATCATGGAGCGGGTCTAGTCCATCGCATGAGGTTTAAAACGTATAAACCGTCACATGCCATTGTTGGAGCTTCGAGGTCATGGAGCTTCGGACTTAGGGTTACAGACAGTTTCAGACAAAACTAACCATCCCATTGAATTCGTAGCATCCTAATTACGCTATCTGGGTTCTTGGTTTTCGTTTTTTCATTGAGTTTTGCAGGTTTTGAGCTAGGTCCCGTCAGAGAAGATGATCGGACCACCGCCTGTGGCGTCGATGACCTGGTCAAGGGTTTCGCTTGCACGCGTGGCTTCATACGCCCATCTGATTGGCTTTACGAGATTTCCAGATGCCCTCTCCGTTGTGATTGGCCATACGCGTTGGTAGTGGGCCCCGTTGACATGGTCGTTTGATTTTTCTTATTTAATACGAATTTAAAATTTATTCGTTGGTGTAGATTTTATTATCAATTAACGTTTACAGCTTGATTGTCAAGAAGACCTTTGTTGCAACCTTCCAATCCTGGGTTCGAGACTGGCTTGGGGCGTTTTAGTTTTAGAGCTATTAGTTTTCAGATCTGATGCATGCGTCCTCACATGGCCATGATACGCCTCCATGCACTGACCGGTGGATCTCTCCAAAAAACAAATCTAAGGGCCCCGGGAAATGCAGCTCTACGATACACCCTCATGAGACAACCACACGGAGAGCTAAGTCTTTTCCAAATTTTTTTTATTTTAATTACACAACTCCCTATTTGTATTCTTTCTTTTTTTTATTTACTATTATAATTTGTTTTTTTTTAAAAACTTAGATAATTCAAACAATTATTTTGTTATAAAAAACACAATTTTATAATTATTCTTTTTAATCGAAGATTCGATTTTTTTGTTACTTTCATAATATTAAAATAATTGTTTTTGAACAATAAAAACTTTTGTTTGCCTTATGTCATCTGCCTTGCCTTATTTATTCTATTAGTTGTGGTTAACTTATTCCCCATTTGGGGTTTTGCTTGTTCATTTGTTTGCCTCTATAATTACCATTTTAATTTCTGATCTGCCACGTTATAATTGTTGAGGTCTTTAATGCACTCACATTTTTCTTCTTCGTGGCTAATTTTCAGGATTAATCAAGATCCTTCAAGCCATGCGCCATCAGATCAAAAGCTAAGTTTCTAACTCTTTCTTTGATTAAATATCATTTTAATTTCTATTTTGCTTTTTTTTGCCTAGAATAGGGTTTTCCCCGAATAGTCAATGAATCCCTCTTACAATCACCCTTATTTATTTTCCTCTTAATTTCCAGATTTCCAGAGCTGATCAAGGGTTCGAGGAAGATCAAGGCTCAAGATAAAGATAATTAAATTAATTATTCATCTCTCTTATTTTCTGTTTTAATTCCCCCCATCCCCGCAGGTGTTTATTGTAATATCGTAGGAACTTTTATTTTTTCTGCCTTTAATTTCTGCATTTTTAAACTACGCGGTTAGTAATCCTAGGGAGTGCAAGACTATCAACTGAATCTAGATCACTAATTTACAAGATAAATATCATCGAAGTTAACCACGTGATTGTGCACCCACACACCTTTAGGGTAACCCTTCTTGTTGCCTGTTGCCTTATCACTTGCTGCCTTGTTGCCTTAATTTTGTTGCCTAAAAATAGTCAAGTCCCTCGATTCCGAGGATACCTAAAGCAAATGTTGCCTTAAAGTTATTGAAACTCCCTCGAGGTTGCCTTATAAAATATGATTGTCCCAATTGCTAAGGTATCCTCGCATGATGCCTAAAAAGATAAAATGACTATTATATCCTTCCCTTAGACTACCTGCCCTCTTTATGGCATGGGACAGTCTTATGGCGAACGATAATTTTGATGACCCTTCACATCCAATTGAAAGACTTCCTGCCCTCTCATGGTATGGATAGATCCTTTCGCCCGAAAGACTTAAAGAACAAGAAAGACAACTTAGGGTAGGTAGTTCTCAATTGCTTGCTCATATTCAAATCAAACTTTCAAAAATGCTTTTCACACCTCTCTTTCCAAAATAAATTCAAAACAAGGCTACACTTATTTACAAGCTAAAGTCCTTAACGAAATCTTTTTACTATTCACACACGACACTTCAAACTTTTCAAACAAACAAACAAGTGAGCTAAGCAATTAAGAGCCCATGGATAACCATGGATACAAAGGGTGCCTAACACCTTCCCTTTGTATAACTTACCCCCCGAACTCAAAATCTTTCAAAGGTCTTTCCTGTTCTTTTTGCCTTTCCTAATTGGATAAAATAAAAGTCGGTGGCGACTCTTGCTTACCGTACATTTCAAATAAAGTCAGTTTACCGTATTACACGTATGATGTTGTTTTTTAATTGAATTGTGGAACCCTTGTTTCATGTACTCTGAAATATTTATTTAATTGCCGCAGGGTTTAGAAGAGTGTTACAATAGTGGTATCAGAGCATAGTCGGTCGTTGTGACTAGAGTCTTATTGTTAATTATTCCTTTGGTATGCAACATGTGTGCGAAACACTGTCGGTACCCGGGTGTTCCTAGTTGTTTGTCTGCAGAGATGGGATTGAAACAAGGGAGGAGAAGCTTCGCTTCTCGGTTATGTTTCAGTTGTAAGACGATTGGTTCAGTAGACTGTTATTGGCAGCAGTGCAAGCGTTGTTGGAGTTGTTGTTTCCCGAATCGAAGGTGACTTGGAATTAAGACTTGACTGGTAATTAAGTTGGAACATCTTGAAGGAGGATGATTTGATGTAATTGATGATTATTTGTAAGGGAGAGAAATTAGAAAGTTGCAACGTATCAGCTCTGCTGGTGGACTGCGAAGTTGTCAGTTGAGTAGCCTTGCGTCTCGGAAGAGGTTCAGTTGCAAGTTTGCAAAGAGGATTGTTGTCGTGATGTTTCAGAAATCGAACTTCGGCGATGGAATGTGTTTCTCATGTTATAAGAATGTTTAGAAGCGAGAGATATGATAAGGGGCTGTTTAGAACGTGATTGATTTGAAGAGGATGAGTTTCGGAGTTGAATTTCCGTATGCAAAACGCAGGAAAGTTGTTGAATCGTTATGAAACTTCGAGAATTCATAACTGGAGTTCTGGACATCCGATTTGAGTTCCGTTTGAAGAGACGGAAAGCTAAAGAGACGAACTTTGTTATAAAAGTGGTTGCAGCAGCTGTAATATATCTAATTGGGACAAGATGATGTTGGAAAGAGGTGAAGTTACGGTTACACTTGTCCTTAGAACTAGACTTGTTCGCGGGTACTGCACGGGATGTTAGTGTCAGAGTTGAATGGAATTAAGGAATAATTAAAGGTTTGTTGAGAAGTAATTTTAGGAATTAAATGTACCATTTGAGGAGTTTTGGAGATATCGTATAGAGTGTCGCTGCATGATGACGATGTTGCATTTCGGATGACGTTGGAAAAATTTATATATTGGGTTCCGAGTGTCGGATTAATGTTCTACATTATGGGAGAGTTATAAATACATTAGAGGTGATCCTATGAGGAGAGATTCCAAAGTCGGTTAAGGAAGCGTGAAGCTTGTTGAATAGGAATGGTTACTACCGCGATTGTTCGAAACGAAGTTGAGTAGAACATGTTGTTGATGAATAAGTTGATAAGATGTTTGGTCATAAAGATGATTTGAGTACCGATGGATTTTAGTGATAAGTGAATTAGTAGTAAAGGTGAAATAAACTTTAGAACAGTTGGAGTTGTATTTGTGATGCCAAAGTAACGACAGGTCTAAAAGAAGAATTGTAGGGAATTTCTAACACCTATTGATGTGAGGAAGACTTTGTTGAGATTCCGAGTGAAATATATTTGGACGCGAAAGACGTCATGAGATTGGGAGTAAAACCACGAGTTATGAATGCTGTCGCGGTCTTTCGCTAAGATGAGGATTTTGATTTGGAATAAGATGAATAGTAATGTACGAGTATATTAGTGATTATAAAGTTTGAGAGTACTTAACAAGTGTGTGATGCTAAGGGACTATGAAGCGGATTGTGTAAAATGTTTGGACGTTGGTGTCTCACCGACAAGATCCAATGAGAGGGAAGAGTGTGAGTTGTAAAGACCCAAAGTGAATTATTGGGCTATGACGATGTTAATGAGTTTGAGTGCAAACTCGGAAAGGGACACCATTATGTAGTAACGACGGTTTATGCTTAAATATGGTTGTCGACTATCTATTGACAAATTGAGGACTTGATCACCCTTAATCCCTTGTTGGTAGTAGACGGAATCATACCGATAAGATAAACTTGTTTTGTTACCTTAATGGTATAAGTTGTAATGGATATTAAAACGTGAGAATAATCACTCACCATGTTGTGTGAACTTATGAAGAAGTGAATATGAAAGAGTGCAACATGATGGACAAATGACTTAAGACGGGTAATCAGAGTTGCACAGCAAAAGTGTGATGTGGAGTAGTGTTATGAGTACTACTCGTGGACTGTGAGGAATTAGTATGTCGGGAGCTTACGTAGAGGACATGTATTGATCTATATGTTGGATCTAGGATCTAGTGGATGTAAGGATGTTGTACCGGAGAATTAGAACCCATTTGAGTAATTGCCGAGATGATGAATATGTTATTATGGTTGTACATAGTTAACGAGTATGTATTCGGCGAAGTTAAGACGATGAGTTGATACTATATGATGCTATAATAATTTTGTGCTGTTGTAAGGTGTTATTGTAGATTCCAGATATAATGAGGAATTATAATCTATGAAGGACGAAGTTGATTTAATTCTTAGAGAAGAGCGGAACTCATTTTGAGCTATTTTGTAAGCGATGGTATATTAAGGCTGATGAGTGTGATTATAATTACTTGTGTGTACTCGTTCTGATGGTTGGAATTTTTTTAATGGATGAAATAAATCTAGAATTTGTTTTTGGATGCGAGTAAGCATTGCTGAGTGGTAAATTAGTACCATGGATGGTAAAGAATGATTCTTGAATGAATGAGTAGAGAGAGCCATAATTGGGTAAAACTCAAAAATCTAATTGGTAATGATGGTTGTAACGAGTAATCAGAATAGTGCAGCAAAAGCGGAATGTAAACATGTTGGATAATTGCTAGTGTGTCTAAGAATGGTACATTCAGTAGATGGAATGCATTACTGTAGTGTTGAGCAGGTGTGATCATACCATGGTTGTGTAATTATATTATTCAGTTATTGGGCGCATTGTATGGGTTGTACCTCAGTGTTTTATTGTCGTTAACCTTTTGGAGATATAGCGAGTGGTACACCTTTGGATTGGTCGAATGCGACGTAAGAGCAGAGATTGAATGCATGAGACATGCTTTCTGTTGGTTATGTCAGATGAATTTTGAGGATCAACTAGGGAAATGTTACCTGGGAACTAGAGAGTCAGATGAAGGACTCCTATTCGGAACTTTCACTTGAAGTATGTTTTCGAGGACGAAAACTCTTTTAGTGGGAGAGAGTTGTAACACTCCATATTTTCTTAATTTAATTTAATTAATTTTTAAATTGAATTATAAGAATTATTTGGCATTTTATTGAATTTATTAGAGAATTGTCAATAAATAAGGTTATTGGGTCAAGTTGTAGTTAGTAATGGAATGGGTGTGATTGGTAGGCCCTATTACTAAAGTTATTTTGCTTTATTTTCATAAATAAGATAATTGGGAAAAGGAGAGAATAGAAGCAAAGGAGAAGAAAAGTTCAGAACGTGAGAAGAGCAGAGAACGTGAAGAAGCGCGAAGAGAGGAAGACTCAAGATCAACCTTAAGGTTGTTAGAACAAGATTTGTTCTGATCAATTATCTTAGTTTTGATGATAACAATAATATGAATTTTGCTTAAGATAATATGGTACTCTAATTCAATGCAATTTCCTTTTCAGGAAATATATAAAGAGTATGCATAATTCAGCGCTCAGAAGCTTTGTCTCAAATGGTTCAGCATGCAACATCAGAACATGGTCTGGCAAGACATCAGAAGATGGTCGAAGCAGAATCAGAACATGGGTCTATGGAAGCATCAGAAGAACAAGAGAACAGAAGCACTGAAGTTCTGATGGTATCACGCTCAGAAGCACTTCAAGGTCAGAAGATCAGAAGATGCTTTGCACCAAGCTGTTTGACTCTGATGATATTCAAACGTTGTATTCACAAACATCAGATCAGAAGGAAGTACAAGTGGCAAGCTACGCTGACTGACAAAAGGAACGTTAAAAGCTACTAAAGGCTACGTCAGTAGACACAGCGTGAACAAGGCTCGAGGTAGTTGACAAAAGCGTATAACATTAAATGCGATGCTGTACGGAACACGCAAAGCATTAAATGCACTCAACGGTCATCTTCTCCAACGCCTATAAATATGAAGTTCTGATGAGAAGCAAGGTTAACGATCCTGAACAAAACAACGCCTATTAACTTGCTGAAACTCTGTTCAAATTCAAAGCTCAGAATCTTCATCTTCATCAAAGCTCACTACATTGCTGTTGTAATATATTAGTGAGATTAAGCTTAAACGTTAAGAGAAATATCACAGTTTGTGATTATAGCTTTTAAGAAGCAATTGTAATACTCTTAGAATTGATTACATTAAGTTGTAAGGAACTAGAGTGATCGTGTGGATCAGAATACTCTAGGAAGTCTTAGAGGTTATCTAAGCAGGTTGTAACTAGAGTGATCGTGTGGATCAGTATACTCTAGAAAAGTCTTAGAGGGTATCTAAGCAGTTGTTCCTGGAGTGATCAGTGTGTGATCAGAAGACTCTGGAAGACTTAGTTGCTGACTAAGTGGAGAACCATTGTAATCCGTGCGATTAGTGGATTAAATCCTCAGTTGAGGTAAATCATCTCTGCGGGGGTGGACTGGAGTAGTTTAGTTAACAACGAACCAGGATAAAAATAACTGTGCAATTTATTTTTATCTGTCAAGTTTTTAAAGCTACACTTATTCAAACCCCCCCTTTCTAAGTGTTTTTCTATCCTTCAATTGGCATCAGAGCGCCGGTTCTAATGTGCAAGCACTTAACCGTGTTTAGAAAAGATTCAGGAAGAGAAAAACGCTTCAGTAAAAGATGGTTGATGAAAGTGAAAAGTCTACACCTGCATCTACATCTGGCTCTGCTGAGCAATACAACGGTAACAATGGTTATCTATGGGATCTATGGGATCTTCTGATGGATGGTTACAAACATCCAGTAAATGCCAGTGGCGTAAAGCTGACAAGGCAAGAAATGAATGATGATCAGAAAAAGCTTTTCAGGAATCATCATAAATGCAGAACTGTTTTGCTGAATGCGATCTCTCATGCTGAGTATGAGAAGATATCTAACAGGGAAACGGCCTATGATATATATGAGTCCTTGAAAATGACTCATGAAGGAAATGCTCAAGTCAAAGAGACTAAAGCTCTAGCTTTAATCCAGAAGTATGAAGCCTTCAAGATGGAGGATGATGAAGACATTGAAAAGATGTTTTCAAGATTTCAAACTCTTACTGCTGGATTGAGAGTTCTTGACAAGGGATACACCAAGGCTGATCACGTAAAGAAGATCATCAGAAGCTTACCCAGAAGATGGGGTCCTATGGTGACTGCATTCAAGATTGCAAAGAATCTGAATGAAGTTTCTCTGGAAGAGCTTATCAGTGCCTTGAGAAGCCATGAAATAGAGCTGGACGCAAATGAGCCTCAAAAGAAAGGTAAGTTTATTGCATTAAAATCCAATATCAAGAAATGCACTAACGCTTTTCAGGCTAGAGAAGAAGATCCTGAAGAATCAGAATCTGAAGAAGAAGATGAACTGTCTTTGATCTCCAGAAGGCTAAATCAACTCTGGAAGACCAAGCAAAGGAAGTTCAGAGGCTTCAGAAGTTCAAAGAAATTTGAACGTGGAGAATCTTCTGATGACAGAAGATTTGACAAGAAGAAGGTCATGTGCTATGAATGCAATGAGCCTGGACACTTCAAGAATGAATGTCCAAATCTTCAGAAGGAAAATCCCAAGAAGAAGTTTCATAAGAAGAAAGGTCTTATGGCAACCTGGGATGAGTCAGAAGATGATTCAGACTCTGAAGATGAGCAGGCTAACTGTGCGCTGATGGCGACAGAAGATGACGGATCAGAATCTACATCAGAATCAGATTCTGAAGAGGTATTTTCTGAACTTACTAGAGATGAGTTAGTTTCCGGTCTAACTGAACTTCTGGAACTCAAGTCTCAGATCAGTCTCAAATACAAAAAGCTGAAAAAGCTATTTGAATTTGAAACAAAGAAGCTTGAGTTGGAGAATTCTGAATTAAAAGAAAAACTTTTAAAATTATCCAATAATGTTGGATCTACTTCTGATTCAGAAAAATCCACTCCTAGTCTAAACCATATTCTGAAAGAATATGATTTAAGTTTCAGGAAGTTCTTATCTAGAAGTATTGGCAGAAGTCAGCTAGCTTCTATGATATATGCTGTGTCTGGAAACAAAAGAGTCGGCATTGGTTTTTAGGGTGAAACCCCATACAAACTTGAACCTGTTGATGAAATGAAATTCACATACAAGCCATTGTATGATCAGTTCAAGTATGGCCACTCCCATGATATTAGGCACACTTCACATGCTCAAAGTTTTCACATAACACACACCAAAAAGCATGTGACACAACCTAGGAAATATCATGAAACTCGCATTAAGAATTATCATGCTGTTCCTCCTATTGCTTACAATGTTAAACCCAAGTTCAATCAGAACTTGAGGAGAACTAACAAGAAAGGACCCAAGAAGATGTGGGTACCAAAGAAAAAGACTATTTCTTTTGCAGATTCTCTTGGCGACAAAGAAGATAAAAGTCAACATGTCATGTCATCTGGACTCAAGTTGGTCTCAACACTTGAAGGGAAGAAGGACTGTCTTCCAAGTTCTGGTACTTAAATCTGTTGAAGAAACTTTGTCTGAAGGAGATCAGAAAAGATAGTTTATCAGTCTTGAAATCATTTGTCTTGTTTGTTTCTCAAGCAATGGTGTTTCGTTCTTGAGTATTCTAAATGCTCTAAATGCTACAGAATATACAATATTGAAACATTAATTGTGGACGAATCAATAAATATCTGGTTTGATGATAAACTTGTTTCTGATGAAACAAAGCAGCTTAAGAATTTCTGCAGATACAATTTTGTCGTATCAGAAGCTGCAGAACAAAGAAGTGAACCTCCAGAAGCTGTGTATATCAGAAGTAATGGATCAGAAGATCATTCAGATTTATATCAGCACACTTCAGAAGGAGTGTTTCCTGAAGAGAAACTTGATCAGATCAGAAGCAGTGATCTGAATCTGAAGGTGTAAAGTCTATTCTAAAATTTACAACTGTCATCTATTATCTGATGGTGAACACGTGTCTGTACGGTTAGTACAAAGCGTGCAGTTGAAAAGACGCCGACCTAGGTAACTGTTATAAATCATTTCATTTACCACGTTCTCTCTCCTTACGTCACTCATCATTTAATAAAATTGATTTCTTTTGATTTTGGAACTGTTCAGTTTATATTTCTTATTATTTTCTTTTTCAAATCCGTCTCTATATATTCTTTTCAAATCATATCTTACATCTTTTTCGCTCCCTTGTCTCTCTCTCTTCTTGCATTCTCTCGTTTGAAAAGTTCTTAGCCGTTTTCTAAAAACCCTAATCGAAAACCCAGTTCGCTTTTCTTGTTCGTTTTTGTTCATTCTGCATCCATGGCTGCCTTCTCATCCCAAAATGCTGAGTCATCTGTTCCTCATCATCTCCAAGAAGAAACTTTGCAACTCACCCCTGTTGTTGCATGCTCCATTCCTAAAGATGAATTGGAAGTTCTGTGTGAACTCATGGTTGACTTTGACAACATTGAAGAAAACCAATTTCACCTTAAAGAAGACATCATCTTTCAAGGATGGACCTCGTTGTTTGCTGAGTTCGTTGGTCCAGTTTATCCGGATCTTGTCAAGGAGTTCTGGACACATGCTGTGGTTGCTCCAAAATCTATACTTTCTTTCGTCCATGGAAAGTTTGTTGTTATTACTGAAAACATCCTAAGAATGATGTTTGATCTGAAAAACCCTGAAGGGGTTTTTGAGTTTGATCAAAGGGCAGATTTGGGAGATGTTCTATCCACTCTCTATCCAAATGTCAAGAAAACAAAACACGTCAAGGATTTGAGAGATGTCTACAGAATCTGGACAAAGATCCTTCTTGGGTGTTTCTACCATAGGAAAGCAACACATGCCTCGGATTTCATCAGTAATGATCAAAGGTATATTCTTTATTGCATTGCCACTCAGAAGAAGGTTGATGCGATTTACATTATTTTCAACCATATGTGGAAAGCAGTAAAGGATTCCAGAAACGCTTTCAGAAAAGAAAATGGTGGAACAATCATTCCTTTTGGTAGAATTATTACAAACCTTCTGGTGCATTCCAAGATTGTTGAGAGTCTGGAGTCTGAAGGTATTATCAAAAACCTTGCTGTCACCTCTGGAGCCTGTCTGGATGCTTTTTCTTTAAAGAAGATGAAAATAATTGACACTATCCTCAAAGTTCCTCAACCTCTAGCTGGAACAAGAATCAGAAGAAAACCAGTACTAGCTGACTTTGAAACCTTCTTCAACAGTGAGGTACCTGAAGTCAGAACTAAGTATCTGAAGTCACAAAAAGAGGATAAGAGTCTTAAAGATCAAGACAAAGGTGCTCCTATTAAAGTGAATCGTAAGAAGGAAGAAAGGACCAAAAGAAAGTTTGATCATCCTGCTGCTACCACCAAGAAAGAAGTGGTCCCAGAAGAAGTCATTGCAAAGGTTGTTAAGGCTGTCTCTGCTGACTTTGAGAAGAAAAAGAAGGAAGCTGAGAAAAAGAAGAAGAAGTCAAATAACAATGCTGAGATTGTTGAAGTTGTTGAGAAGAAGAAAATCAGAAAAAGAAAGATGATTCTTCAAGAATCTGATGAAGAAAATATCTCTCAAGAGGCTGAGAATCAACCAGAAGTTCTGGCATATGTCAGAAGGAAAGAAATCGCTAGCGGCAAAACAAAGATTATTGAAGAGCCGAAGAGTAAGAAGCAGAAGAAGACTGAGGATGTGGCCAAAGCTTTTCTGAAAGGTTCCAAAGGTATATGCATTTCTGAACCTGATTCTGTTCCTACTGTTTGTTCAGAAGCTGCACCAATAAAGGTTGTCCCTACACCTGAACCAAAAAAAGCCACATCAGAATCACCTGTCTTTGTCCATGTTCTTACACCTCCATCTTCTCCTATAACCATTCCTTCCTCTCCACCTACCATAAATCCTGTTCTGGATATACCACCCCTTCAAACTCTCTTTCCATCTCAACCTTCTCTCAATGCCACCCTTGAACATACTCCCTCCACCTCTCAAAACAATCTTTGTGATTCTCCTCTTCCAACCTCTGCATCACATGAGCAGCTGCTCCGTGATTGCAACTACACTCCCAAGCCTCGTCCTGAAGCTGAAGTGGTAGTGTTAGATTCTGATACTGAAGCAGAATCTTCTTATAGGTTGGATAGAGAACCTCATCCGTACTTCACTTCCAACCCTGCCTTTTCAAAAACCCAAATAAAATTCCGCCCTGTATATCCTATTGGTGTAGTTTTTGAAAACATAAAGAGGAATCTCAGAAGTACCTTTGATACTCTCAGAATTGCTGAAAGTTCTGGATTGAATGATGTTGCTATGCGGAAATTCTGGAGGATTTTTCGCAGAGAATCAGATGCTCTGTTTTTAGAACTTCAGGAAGCCTGTGTAGCTGCTGCCCCACGGCCTCGTGGAATTCTGAGGAATTATGAAGACTTCTGGTTTGCTAGTCTCAAAGGAAGACATCTGTTGGAAGAGAAGCCCTTCTTGGATGAGATGGAACAATTAAGACTCGCTGCTGCATTGGAAGCCAATCCTTGCAGGGAGATTGTGGTCTGGATACCTCAATATCCTGTTCTGCTAGGAGACTTCAAGACTCTCTTTGACTATCTGAGGGAAAACCCGTCTAAGAAAGACCCAAGCTTGGTCATTCCAGAAGTTGTTGACCCACCAGAAGTTGAAGGTCCTTCTGCTCCAAGGAATCTAGCTGCCATTCTTCAGGCACTTGAGAATGGAGACTCGGAAATTCCTGCTGCAGAATATGGAGATGCTTCTATGCAAGAAGCAGATGCTGAAGATCATGTTGCTGAATCAGATCCTGTTGAGGAAATCCCTGCAAATGATCTATCTATGGAAGCTGCAGATCAACATGTCATCCCTGTGGATAGAAGCTGTGAAGCTTCTTCTGATGAATCTTCTCGTCTTGCAAGGACTCTGGAAGAAATTCAGAAGAGACAGGATGAGCAAAGCTCACTCAATGATAAGTATAACGCTTTCATGGTGAGGCAAGAAGGACACAACAATGAGGTTTAAGAGATGCTGGACAAGATCTTGTCAAGGCTAGGGCCATCTTAGATTGAGTCTGTGTTGTTTCTTTCTTTTCGTTGCATCTGTCTTTGTGCATCTGATCTTTCTTATCTTCATGTACTTCTGTACCTGCTGTTTGAACTTCAATGAAATCATCTTCTTCCTCCGTGTGTTTCGTTTTGTTTGTCTCTGAATCTTTTTTGCTTTTTGATGATATGACAAAAAGGGGGAGAAGATAAATGATAAATGATTTGATTTAATCAGTTGCTTTTACTAACAAGAACTGCAAGTTCTATATGGTTTAAGTGTTTTGCAGGTATAAAGAAGTGAAGAGAATCTTCAAAGCAAACACAAGAAGCAAAAGCAGAAGAAGTGTTATTCTGTAAAAAGAATAAACTCATGGAAACTGAAGCAAGCTGAGTGCTGTCAAGCTTCAGAGATCAGAAGCAAGAAAGAAGAATGAATCAGAAGCACTGATAATAGAATTTGATCCATATTTGTCTATTTGTTCTGACAAAATTCTATTTGCTCTGATACATTATTTTAGCCTATATGGCTCTGATACATATAATGTGTTCGAATATACATTTTATGTTCTGACTCGTTCATGCTGACTTTTGTCGTTTAGTTTTTGTTCTGTAACATTTCAGGATGTAGAGATGCTCTGATGATGCTCTGGTACATTCAACAATGTTCTGATACAAATCTAGCATGAAGTGATGTTGGTAGAAATTCAAAGCTCTGAAGCTATCCGAGGGAAGCAGAAATCAGAAGCTGTGAATGTTCTAAAGATCCAGAAAACTCAAGTTCTGAAGCTGTCCTAAATGGAAGCAGAAATCAGAAGCTGTGAATGTTCAGAAGATCAAAGAAATTCAAGTTCTGAAGCTGTCCTAGATGGAAGCAGAAGTCAGAAGCTGTGAATGTTCAGAAGATCAAAGAAATTCAAGTTCTGAAGCTGTCCTAGATGGAAGCAGGAATCAGAAGTTGTGAGTGTTCTAGGGATCTAAAAGAAATTCTAGTTCTGAAGCTGTCCAATGGAAGCAGAAGTCAGAAGCTATGAATTCTCTAAAGACAGAAGCTCATATGATCGTCTCTACCGAAATAATCAGGGAAGTCTTTTATTAAAGTTCTTCGAGTATTTATTTCAGGGGGAGATTATTTATCTCAGGGGGAGATTGTTAATCTCAGGGGGAGACATATTCATATGCTTATGCTATAGCTGTGTAATTTGTCTTTTGCCGTCTGCTCTTTCTGATCGCAAATTCATATCATTTATATATGTTTTTGTCATCATCAAAAAGGGGGAGATTGTTAGAACAAGATTTGTTCTGATCAATTATCTTAGTTTTGATGATAACAATAATATGAATTTTGCTTAAGATAATATGGTACTCTAATCCAATGCAATTTCCTTTTCAGGAAATATATAAAGAGTATGCATAATTCAGCGCTCAGAAGCTTTGTCTCAAATGGTTCAGCATGCAACATCAGAACATGGTCTGGCAAGACATCAGAAGATGGTCGAAGCAGAATCAGAACATGGGTCTATGGAAGCATCAGAAGAACAAGAGAACAGAAGCACTGAAGTTCTGATGGTATCACGCTCAGAAGCACTTCAAGGTCAGAAGATCAGAAGATGCTTTGCACCAAGCTGTTTGACTCTGATGATATTCAAACGTTGTATTCACAAACATCAGATCAGAAGGAAGTACAAGTGGCAAGCTACGCTGACTGACAAAAGGAACGTTAAAAGCTACTAAAGGCTACGTCAGTAGACACAGCGTGAACAAGGCTCGAGGTAGTTGACAAAAGCGTATAACATTAAATGCGATGCTGTACGGAACACGCAAAGCATTAAATGCACTCAACGGTCATCTTCTCCAACGCCTATAAATATGAAGTTCTGATGAGAAGCAAGGTTAACGATCCTGAACAAAACAACGCCTATTAACTTGCTGAAACTCTGTTCAAATTCAAAGCTCAGAATCTTCATCTTCATCAAAGCTCACTACATTGCTGTTGTAATATATTAGTGAGATTAAGCTTAAACGTTAAGAGAAATATCACAGTTTGTGATTATAGCTTTTAAGAAGCAATTGTAATACTCTTAGAATTGATTACATTAAGTTGTAAGGAACTAGAGTGATCGTGTGGATCAGAATACTCTAGGAAGTCTTAGAGGTTATCTAAGCAGGTTGTAACTAGAGTGATCGTGTGGATCAGTATACTCTAGAAAAGTCTTAGAGGGTATCTAAGCAGTTGTTCCTGGAGTGATCAGTGTGTGATCAGAAGACTCTGGAAGACTTAGTTGCTGACTAAGTGGAGAACCATTGTAATCCGTGCGATTAGTGGATTAAATCCCCAGTTGAGGTAAATCATCTCTGCGGGGGTGGACTGGAGTAGTTTAGTTAACAACGAACCAGGATAAAAATAACTGTGCAATTTATTTTTATCTGTCAAGTTTTTAAAGCTACACTTATTCAAACCCCCCCTTTCTAAGTGTTTTTCTATCCTTCAAAGGTAAGGGGGGGACTCTTCCATTTAGCATCTATTATGAGATTATAGATGGTGGGATTGAATGAGTATATTGTTTATGTCGATTGTGATATGTGTTAGGTTTTGGAATAATTGGGGTTTTGGGAGATTTGATGAATTGACTAAATAATGTTATGTATGATGTTAGATTACCATTAAAACGTGCTAAAGTTGTGTTAAAATGTGTATTCTTGTACTGTTTGGTGATTTAACATGTCATAGTACGCATTGGATGGAATGTGGAATGGTACGGGTGCTGTAAAATGGCAATTTTTGGGTTACAGGTACCAAGTTACCGGTTACTGGGGTTTGGGTAATCGGTTACCACTGAAGTCTGGGAGGCAGTAACCGGTTACTGAAATGGCAGTAACCGATTACCCCTATTAAAAATATAACTCTGGGTTACGTGAGATGCAGTAACCGGTTACTGGGGTTTGGGTAACCGGTTACCACTGTTTGTTTTTGAAAAATAAAATATTTTATAAAAGCCATAACTTTCAAACCGTATGTCCGTTTTTAGTGCCGTTTCAAGCATGATGAACCTTATGAAATAACCTATGTGCTTAGATGATGAAATGAGGTGTAACTTTGATTATTTTAGATCATGATTTATTTTCTTGTTGAATGATGTATTGTGTGTGTGTGTATATATATATATATATATATATATATATATATATATATATATATATATAAGATGAGATATGACAATACATGATATGTTTAAAGCACGAGTTGTATGATGATTTGTTTAATTGTATAATGAAGCTTATGAGACATTCTATGCAAGGATATGAGTATGATGTGAATATTTTTTTAGTTTGATGGAAGATGTATTGTTGACATATATGACGAAATATGACAATATAAAATATGTTTGAAAACATGATTATGTGATGATTGTTGAGAATTGTATAACGATGATTGCTTTGTTTTGGATGATGGGAATACATGTATATTATTTATGGATGATGATGATGAGGATTGATGTGGTTACATGTATGTTCTTAATGACGATGATGATGATTATTGATTTGTAGTGAATGATGTTAATATATATAAACATGCTTTGATGATGATTGATGATGGCTTGCGTATTGGATGATGTTACTCATAGACTTGACGATGGTATAATTATGTTTCATATATATATTTGCATGCATTCATAATCATTTGTTGAGGCTGTATCCATGATGATGTGTTGGATCAGTGAATGGCATGATTCCCATTGTGTGGAATCTGTGCTGACAGGTCCGTATCTTGATGATGTTGGATCAGTCGGTGGATTAATCCCATTGATGATGTTGGTACCACATGCATGTAGTTGCATTGCATTAGGATATTTGCATTATTATAACATGAATGGAAGATTGTCCAATGTTATAATATGTTGTGATTGATTGACTGTTGCGATTGATGAATGTTGTTGTGAATCTGATCATAATTGCAATTGGGTGAATCATACGCGAATGGTGTCTTATTATTTATAACTTATAACATTTTCTAATTGAGAATGAGACTCACCCTTACATGTTGTCATTTTTAGATTGAAGATAGCGGCTTTCGACTCGGTGAGGATTAGCTCATGAGTCAGTGTGTTAGTTTAGCGTAAAGTGTCATGCTCTGATAATTGTAACACTGGGGAACATTAGCTTAGGGTTCACGTTTTTAATAACTCTATTTTTATGATCTTGGTTTTATTTTGGGATGTAGTATTAAAGATGTTATACTCATCTGAATGTTGGATTTCCGCTGTGTTGACATGAGATTATTTTATGAGTTATGATGAATTATGTTGAATTTCCTCAGTGAATGCATGGCAATGACGTATGATGTTGTTTTTAAATTGAATTGTGGCACCCTTGTTTCATGTACTCTAAAATATTTATTTAATTGCCGCGGGGTTTAGAACGGTGTTACATCTACAACATTTCCATTTATATTCTTTTCATTTATCTTCTTTTATAATTAATGTATGTTTAATATATTGATGGACCTGATTTTGTTGAGGACCTTTCAACCTTCTTTTCCACAACATGAGGTTACTAGAAGTTGCCATCTATTTTGGGAGAGCATTATACAAACATGGTATGTAAGTTTACTGGATTGTTATAGTTACAACCGGTTTGTTTAGCATAGATGATTAGAGGTGGCCATGGAACAAGTTTTTAACTCATATGTTTGATACTAATAACAATGAAGGGTTTCAATAATTAAGGGTAGTTCTAACTTAAATTAAGGTGTAATTAATGTTAAATACTTGTGGAAAGGTGTTTGCCACTATATCTTTCTCTTCTTAAAATGTTTGGGATTTCTTGAATTGTATTGTGCCAAAATTAAAGAGGCTGATGTAATTATGATGAATTAATGCAGACAACAATATTGAATTTCTCTCCAATTTCAGGTTTATTCTAACTATGCCTTGAATTACCCTTCTTCTTTAATGTTGAATGAGCTTGAATTGTTTTATGTTAGTTTCCTAATTTTAATAACTTGGCTCTGTAGAATGCAAAAAAAAAAGGTACCTCTGATATTATTCATCTATGAGCTTTGCAAAATGATTGATTAGTCCAGTTACATGAAATAAAATGCTTTGTAAACTAGCTTTGTAATTGAGAACCTTTCTATCATGTATCCTTACTGAGTCAAACTGTATTTTCACATGATAACGTTTTTTTATGGCATGTTCTTTAACTTGAAGATGAGCATTGTTGAGAAAAGTTTTGGCATGCAAAGAAGAGGTGGAAACATGAAGAAATCGAGTGGCTCCAATCAATTGGAATTCTCTTGTAGCTTAAGGACTTTATGCAACTTGAATTCAACTTTTACCAACTTGAAATATGTAGCTAGTATTGTATGTAATCGTGAATTTGAATCTTATTTCACCTGGGAATTCTCTTTTGTAATTCAAGAATTTGATGTAATTTGAATTCATAGGTTTGTACTAATTTTTTTATCACTTTTTCTAAACTTATTAACATTAATTTATTAAGACAAAAATTATATCATTTCAGACTAGTGTATGTCTAATTTACTTCTTAGAATAATGCATATATATATATATATATATATATATATATATATATATATATATATAAACAAAGAAAGTGTGTTTTTTACAATTAAGAATATTTAAAAATTTTAAAGAAATTTAAAAATAATTAGGAATATTAATTTCTATTTGTGAAATTTAATTTTTTTATGAAATTAAAAAAATAATTATGAAATTTTAATTTTTGTGAAATTTATTTTTTTTAAAGAAATTTAAAAAATAATTAAGAATATTAATTTTTTTTTGTGAAATTAATTTTTTTCTGAAATTTAAGAAATAATTAAGAATATTTAAATTTTGTTATTGTGAAATTTAAATTTTTTTATGAAATTTAAAAAATAATTAGGAATATTTATTTATTTTATTGTGAAATTTAAAAATATTTTTGAATATTTAAATTTATTTTTATGAAATTTAAAAAAATAATTATGAATTATAAATTTTTTTTTGATGGATGAATATCCCTCTATTAAAAATATGTAAATGGATTGAATTGAATTTTTAATAGATTGTTAATAGATTATTGGATTGGTTTGATCCATCCATTAACAATCTAATCCATATCAGGCCAATCCATCCATTTTGTAACCTAGATAAAAACCACAATTCTCAACCAACACTCTACTCTATGCCTGGTTTGTATCTCCACTTTTATCATTTTATCTCAACCCATTTCATTTCAACCTCGTAGTCACCGTTCCTCTTTTATTCCCATCACCCCAAACAAACCACATCACACCAAACAACACTCCCAATGGCATGCTCATCTACCACCTCTGCTTCTTCCCTCTTATCTCTAAACCCTAATTCATCACTCATCTCTCCCAAAAAACCTATTTCCACTCTCTCTATCCCTAATTCTCTCTCTAAACCCTTCTCACTCTCTTCACTCTCATCTTCTCGCCCCTCTCTTCTTCAACACTCTTCTCGTCGCAATTCATTCCTCGTTAATGCCTCTGTAAGTTCTTCCCCCAAGTTACTGTTGTTACTTTCACTTTGTTTATTGCTGTGTGTCTGAATTCTGAACATTTGTATGTTAAGTAAATATCAATTGATAATTGAATTCATAGATTATAGATATGCTAGTTGTTTGAGTATGTTATTTTAATTTGAGCTAGCTCTGCTTTAGTACATTTGGGTATTTTGAAGCATAAAGTATTGAAAGTTTGTAGTTTCTTCAATATATTTAGTTCATTTGCGTTTTGAGATTTTTTTTTCTTTAATCACTAAATCTTATTAAGAAAGATCTCGAGATTAACGATTTGGATAGAAACATGGTCCTTGATAAAACATTATGGCAATACTTGATCCATGTAGTCGACCCGACTTAGTGGGATAAGGCTTGATTGTTGTTGTGTAAACACTAAATCTTAGTCTGAGTATAGTCTTTAAATTTCCGGTTTGACCTTCGCAGAGTGGGCTTCCATTGGTTGGAAATGTAGCACCTGATTTTGAAGCAGAGGCTGTTTTTGATCAGGAGTTTATCAAGGTACGCTGCCACCAACCAAAGTGAATATGAATACTGATTCTTAATGGCTTGAAATGTTTTATTTAATTTGTTATTATTTGGTAATTTTTGAGTAATTGCTTTTGGATTTTTCATGTTTTATTGGCTAAAGCATTGTCATTCCAGGTCAAACTCTCTGACTATATTGGGAAGAAGTATGTTATCCTATTTTTCTACCCATTGGACTTCACCTTTGTTTGTCCAACAGGTTGGTTAGTCAGGTTGATCTAGTTGTGCAATTAAATTTCTTCCCATAACTTACTAACAATAAGATCTGCTACTTGAATGCAGAAATCACTGCTTTCAGTGACCGGCATGCAGAGTTTGATGCAATAAATACCGAGATTTTGGGTGTTTCAGTTGACAGTGTGGTAAGTTGGTTTACACTGTTGCTTTTATTATTACTCTTGATACTGTTTAAGGATTTATCTAGGAGGGATAAACCGTAAGGTTTAAGGTTCATACATATCATGTTTTCATGTCTCTGAATACTTGCTGAATTGAATAAGAGTATTGTCAGAGAGAATTGTTTTATAAATAATGGAAAAGGGAAAAATATGAATAGATCTTTCATTGAAACATTGATAATTGAATATTTCATTTGTTGGTCGACATGTGTAATGTGATTCATAGTAGTTGTAAACTAATGCACACAACCTTTAGAACACAAGGGTACTTTTACACGCTGAGTGCTGACTGACACCCTTAAACAAGGCTTTTGTGTTGAGTTTCATGCATTTGTTTATTAATTAGTGATGCTATTGTTATTTTTTGTTGGTGTGTTTAGTTCTCGCATCTTGCATGGGTTCAATCAGATAGAAAGTCAGGTGGCCTTGGTGACTTGAAATATCCTCTGGTTTCTGATATCACCAAATCTATATCGGAGTCTTACGGTGTTCTCATTCCCGATCAGGTATATTCTGACATGAAAATAGTGTTGTCTATGTATGGCTGAATTATAAATAAAGCAGCAATTGTATAGTTTTTCTATCGTATCATCTCGCTAAAGGAACTTAATAAGGGTATCCTCTCCCCTTTGTAGAATTTCTGAGTTATCTGCAATCCAATTGAATCAAGTTTTTATTTGGCTTAAGAAATTGAACTAGGATTTTGCTTTCCTTTCCCAACACATGTCCTTTATGCGCACATGTTTCAATATTCTCTGGAATGAAATTTACAATGCTTATCATTCAGTTATTCCGAACTTGTGTCATAATGTACCAAAAAAATCGAATGATGCAGGGAATTGCATTGAGAGGATTGTTCATTATCGACAAGGAAGGTGTTATTCAACATTCTACCATAAACAACTTGGGGATTGGTAGAAGTGTTGATGAGACAAAGAGAACACTCCAGGTGATTATACAATTAGTTAGGACCTCATGAAGATTAAACAATATTTCACCTAGTGCACAATTTCATTTCATTGTTCCTATGTTTTGCATTGGTCTTGCAGGCTCTGCAGTATGTACAAGAGAACCCAGATGAAGTTTGCCCCGCTGGATGGAAGCCTGGGGAGAAGTCCATGAAACCAGACCCCAAACTTAGCAAAGATTACTTTGCAGCGGTGTAATGTGTATATACCAATTAAGAGTAGCCACGCGTATCTGTATCAATTTGAGTTGTAAAAGAGTATCATGTAATAGTATTCGAACCACAAGATGGTAATAATTTTACGCCGGTGTATTGGATTTTGTATTGTACTATGTATTGATAATTTGCAATTTCTTTCGATTATGGTGTCTGAATGATCGTAATCGTTTGTGATGACTGAATGATCGTAATCGTTTGTGATGACTGGAGTTCCATGTCGCCTTCAATCCCTTGCAAAATGGGATAAAATTGGAAACGATTTCTTTAGTAAAATGAAATTTAGAAGCAAAATACTGACTGAAAATTAAGTTTGTAAGTATGAAAATTAAGTTTGAACAATAACCAAAAAATCTCAACAAAAGCAGTTTTTATGAATTCTTGAGCTCATTCAATTTTACATGTATCATGTATGTTTATCCTAGCAGTTCTACCAATAAGATAGATGTTGGAGCATAAATTGTGACCGAGTATCGTACAATTTTAGCTTCCTAGTAAATGAAAATAGATAGGAAAATTCTTAATTCGCATCTCTCATATCTCTTAGCCTAGCGGCCTACTAAATCATCAATATTATCATGCAATGTAAAAAGGGGTTTCTTTTTAAACCTCCTTAACTGTTTCTTTAGCGAAATTCTATTTTTACCCTCAATATTTCGTTTTTTAGAGGTATTTTTAGAGATCTATTATCGAATTTACCAAATTCATTCATTTTTTTTTACGAAAAATGGTGTGTTCGGAGATCCATTTCCGAAATATCCCATCTTGAAATTTTTTGGAGATGCATTTATGAAATTACCAATATTTATTAAAAAAATTAAAATCAAAATATATCAATTGTATTAATTGTATATTCAAATACAATGTTTATATTATTAATTGAATAATTAATTATTATAAATTTTAATATTTTTTAGGGGTATTTTTTAGTTCCTATAAATATTTCAAATTTCATTTTTAGTCCTTATAAAAAAATGACATATTTTAGTCCTTACAAAATTTTAATGCATGCAGTTTTAGTCCATGTTATTTTTAAAAATTTTTAAAACTACTCTTAAACTTTTAAATTTTGTAATAATTTTTTTCATATGTATAAAAGATCTATTTATCAAATTATACAATTTTTTAAAATGAGAAAAATTAAATATGAATTTTTTAAATTTCAAAAGATAATGATAAAAGTAATGCAAATCTCGACTTAGAAAATAAATTTTGAGTTTTTTTGGATGAATTTTTTATAACGTTCTAAATATGTCTGTAAAGTAATCATTCAAAAATACACATTGATTTAACAGTAAGGACTAAAACTACGAGCATAATAATTTTGTGGGGACCAAAACATGTCATTTTCTTAATAGAAATCAAAGACAAAATTAAATTGGATAATTTTAGTGTGCGTGTGTGTGATCTAGCAGTGAAACGCTTGGGTCCTGAGAGTGTGCTCCTCTTAAGGTCTCAGGTTCGAAACCCGTTAAAATAAATCTCAGATACAGACATCACAAATTCTTTTTAATATATGAACTTGAATGCAAACATACCTATATAGACTATTATTATAAATTCAAATATTCTTTTTTATTATTGTCAATATTAAATTTAAATTCAAGGTGATTTAATTATATAATTATATAAATTAGTTGATAATTAAATACAAGGGAATATTAAAATATAAGATAATTAAATAATATTTACATAATTTATAATATTAATTATTCAATTAATAATATAAACATTGTATTTGAGTTTTTAAAAAAACTATTAAATTAAAATTATATATATATATATATATATATATATATATATATATATATATATATATATATATCTTAATTAATACAATAAATATAATTGATGTACCTTAATTTTAATTTTTTTTAATAAATATTGGATTATTTCAGAAATACATCTCCAAAAAATACTAAGTTCAAATATTAGAATATTTTAAATATTATGATATTTCAAAAATGCATCTACGAAAACTGTTGTGAAAAACGATGTCAAGAACAAAATATAATAGGGAATTAGAGAAGATAAGAAGAACACAAGAATTGGTTATAACTGCTATTCTTTTACTTTCTCTTAGAAAACAAGATTACAAGTTTACAAGAATAACAAATAACTGAAAGATAGAAAAACACTTAGAAAGGGGGGGGGGGGGTTGAATAAGTGTAGTCTAAAAACTTGAACGATAAAAACAAATTGCACAGTTATTTTTATCCTGGTTCGTTGTTAACTAAACTACTCCAGTCCACCCCCTTGGAGTGATTTACCTCACCTGAGGATTTAATCCACTAATCTCAACAGATTACAATGGTTTTCCACTTAGCCCACGACTAAGTCTTCTAGAGTATCATGATCACAACCTGATCACTCTAGGAACAATTGCTTAGACACAAGCTAAGACTTTCTAGAGTATCCTGACCACCACGTGATCACTCTAGTTACAAATGCTTAGACACAAGCTAAGACTTCCTAGAGTATCCTGATCACACTTGATCACTCTAGTTACTTACAAATTAATGTAATCAATTCTAAGAGTATTACAATGCTTCTGAAAAGCTATAATCACAACAGTGATATTTCTCTTAAAGTTTAAGCTTAATCTCACTAATATATTGTTAGACGCTGGCCTTAGGATCTAGAGGGGGGGTGAATAGATCGTTCACAGTTTTACGGAGTTAAACGACTTTTCAGCGGAAGTGATTCTGAATCGACTCGCGTCTATTCCGAACCACTATTGAAACGATTGTATATGTGTTTAAAACCAGTCAAAAACTTGAGGTAAGTGATAAGAGTATACGTTGCAGAATCAAAGCGTTGCTCTTATTGAAAATCAGATTAACTTCTTGTATGATGGACAATGTTTGCAATGCAGTAAAAGTGATAGAAACAAATATACAAACACTTGGTGATAATGATCAAATTGACGGTGATTCAATATGTGATGGATTGTGATGTTTATATAAGTTCTTAATTCACAATCTTAACACTCGAATCGTTGATCAATTTGCTATTATAACCAAACATGAACAAAACGTAAATGAAAAAGTAAAAGCGACAAGAACACGATATTTGTTTAGGCAGTTCGTCGATCGTCCTCGCTACGACTACGTCTGCCCCCAATTCCAAACTGAAATTGGGTAATCTTTCATTAATGTTGAAAGTAGTATATACAAAGAAGATAACAAAGCGATAAACCATAAACCAATTATGTCGATCCTTTGAATCTTCTTCCCCCTTAATCTTGAGTCAGATCAAGGTTATCCAAGAGCTTCACTTTGATCCCTTTCTGCAGTGTCTTCAATTCCCTCGAACCCTTGTTCTTCAATCTTCACACTCAGCCGGATCCTCGATGAAACCTCTTGATAAAAACCCCCAAGAAACACCTATCTTGGAGGACAAAACCCGCAGATTTTATTCACCAAAAACCCCACAAATCTTCACCCACTAGGAATCTTCAATTCCGTTCCATGGACGTTATCGAACTCGATCACTAACCCTCAACGCAAGAATGATTATGTGTAATTGCGTTGGAGATGACGAAGAACGAAGATGAGAAGCCTTTGTGTATCTTTCAGTCGTTGGTGTTGCATTGAATAATTGAACCTTTGATAATATATATGATAGCTTAACAGTTGGAGATGAGAGAAACAGAATTTTTGGCATTCTTGATCAGTTAGGTCGACCTATTGTAGTGCTTGGGTCGACCTAGCAGAGCTTGCAGAATTTTGCTCCCAGTTAGGTCGACCTGTTTAAGGAGTAGGTCGACCAGAATCCTCTTCAGATGCATTCTGGGGATATTTTCTCAGATTAGGTCGACCTAGTTGTTGTGTAGGTCGACCTAGCAGACTGATATGTAAATTTCTTCATTTTAGGTCGACCTGGATGATGTGTGAGTCGACCTAGCAGAGGTATATGGATTTTTCTTCATTTTAGGTCGACCTGGGTTGACAGTAGGTCGACCTAACTGCTGCTTTTCTGCATTCTTCTTGTTTTGCTTGTGTTGAGTCAACCTATAAGCATAATAGGTCGACCTGTTCTGACATGAGTGATCAATGCTTGCTTTTCTTTGAGTTTTCTGCTTCCACCTTGTTGCTTGTATGCTTATTGAGTTTGCCATGAATCAAAAACATCTTTGTGATTGTAATCTTGTATTCACATACTCCCCCTTTTTGATGATGGCAAACCAGTAGTCGAAGCTTTGGTAGTAAGTGATAAAGACTCAACAAAGCTCCCCCGTACATTCAGCATCTATCTCTCAACAAGGCAATCTCTCAATAAAGCTCCCCCGTACACTCAGCATCTATCTCCCCCTTTGTCAACATCAAAAAGAGATACAACGAAAATAGAAGAGTAACGAGAGAAACATAGATAAAATGCTAGCATTCATAGTATAGAAAAGAAAAGGTAGATAGTGATATCATGAGAGTCAAATATGTTTAAAGGTGTATTAAAGATGAGACACATATATGAGCAAGAGAGATATAGGTATGAAGTCACTATAAGCATGTTAATTGATAGCATATTATAGTATCAATAATATTTTTGGAAGTGAACCACAATTACGTTACCGCTTTTTCAATATGTAGGTGTCAACTTTGATGGCAGCCTTTAGTTAATGTGGAATGGCGCCTGGCTTGATGATGAACTACCTTTATGCTAAGAGAAATGTTAGCAGAAAAATATATATATAAAGTAAAGGAATAATATTAAGAGAGAACAAACGTAATTAGCCCAAATTAGAGATATCGAGTATCCCTAATTCCCTACGAATGTTGAAGTATTGCTCCGTTGCTAGAGGTTTGGTGAAGATGTCAGCTAGTTGCTTCTTGCTTTCTACATGTTCAAATGTAACGTCTCCTTTCTCTACATGATCTCGTAGAAAGTGATGTCTTATTTCAATATGCTTGGTACGTGAGTGTAAGACAGGATTTTTACTCAAGTTTATGGCACTTGTGTTGTCGCACATGATAGGTATGCGATCAAGCTTAATACCAAAGTCAAGAAGTTGTTGCTTGAGCCATAATATTTGTGCACAGCAGCTTCCAGCAGCTACATATTCTGCCTCAGCAGTAGATACTGCAACCGATACTTGTTTCTTGCTATGCCAACTTTGTAGCGATAAAAATGTGACTCGGTGCGTTTTCAAGCATTCGAAGGACAACAGAGTCGCCACCGAACTTTATTTATTCCAAGAGGAAAGGGAAAATATCGAATAAAACCCACGAATAAAAAGAAATGGATAAGATGGTTATCGCAACCAAATTAGGGTTCGGGAGTCGGTTAAGCAAGGGGAAGGTATTAGCACCCCTCACCTCCATCGTACTCGATGGGACCTATTTAGTTAGTTTTATGAATGAGTGTTTGCGTGATGTTTGCGTTCTTTAGTTTATTAATCAAAAGAAAAAGAATTTTTATTTTTATTATTATGCTCGCCAAGACGTTTGTGTCTTGTGCCTACGTATTCCCTCGTGCAATGGGAAAGTCAATGCGATCGTAGTTCGGGAAAAAAAACTACGAGTTTGTTGGTTAATTTTATGAAGGATGTTTAGTGTTTGGTTCAAAGGATCAAAGGTATTCAAGAGGTGTGCACCCCTTGTCACTTAATCACTTTGATTTAATTAAGAAAGATTTTTATTCAAAGGATCAAAGGTATTCAAGAGGTGTGCACCCCTTGTCACTCGATCACTTCGATTTAATTAAGAAAGAATTTTTAAGTTTGATTCAAAGGATCAAAGGTATTCAAGAGGTGTGCACCCCTTGTCACTCGATCACTTCGATTTAATTAAGAAAGAAATTTAATATTCAAAGGATCAAAGGTATTCAAGAGGTGTGCACCCCTTGTCACTTAATCACTTTGATTTAATTAAGAAAGATTTTTATTCAAAGGATCAAAGGTATTCAAGAGGTGTGCACCCCTTGTCACTTAATCACTTCGATTTAACTAAGAAAGAACTTTTAAGTTTGATTCAAAGGATCAAAGGTATTCAAGAGGTGTGCACCCCTTGTCACTCGATCACTTCGATTTAATTAAGAAAGAAATTTAATATTCAAAGGATCAAAGGTATTCAAGAGGTGTGCACCCCTTGTCACTTAATCACTTCGATTTAACTAAGAAAGATTTTTATTCAAAGGATCAAAGGTATTCAAGAGGTGTGCACCCCTTGTCACTTAATCACTTTGATTTAACTAAGAAAGATTTTTATTCAAAGGATCAAAGGTATTCAAGAGGTGTGCACCCCTTGTCACTTAATCACTTTGATTTAATTAAGAAAGATTTTTATTCAAAGGATCAAAGGTATTCAAGAGGTGTGCACCCCTTGTCACTCGATCACTTCGATTTGATTAGGAAGGATACATTAAAAGCTTGGTTCAAAGGATTAAAGGTATTCAAGAGGTGTTCACCCCTTGTCACTTAATCACTTTGATTTGATTAAAAAGGTTTAAAAACTTAATTAACGCGTTTTAGTCCAAAAGCTCAAGGTATTTAAGAGGTGTTCACCCCTTATCACTCAATCTTTCGGCATGATTATGATAATGGTTTTCGAAAGGAAGAAACTCGACGTTGGATCGAGAAATTGTTACTTTGAATGGAAAATATCTTTGGAGTTTTTTAACATACTAAACAATAAAATAAAATTCTAATTAAAAGATCATATATTTTTTGGATTTTTTTAGATGAGAAATTTACATTAAAATGTTTTTGAGGTTTTAATGTCCTTTAATCAAACAAACTTCTAAACATGTTAAACTATTTCTAAAAAAAGAAAAAAATTAGTCTTACAATATATTTTTTGGTATTTTAATAAGGATATAGAAAAGAAAATTAAAATCCTATACTAAAAAATAAAATACTTAAACCTTATGAAAATACTTAGATAAAATCAAAGGAGGATTAATTAGAAAAGAGTTAATTGGGCCAGAGGTGTATTACCAGTAAATTGTGGGTGTGCTGGTTGAATAATCATGGACCCGAATGGCCAATTTCGGCCAGCCCAATAACTCTTAGTTAGAAAGATTTTTTTTGAAAACCCTAGAACATAAAACAAAATAACCAGCCGCTCAAGGATCTCAAGCATGTTCCTGTTCATGTTTACACGCTTTTTCTTCGTAGAAACAACAAAAACGAATGTGACAAAAATCCTCTCATCCCTCTCGATCTCGCGCTCTCATCTCACATGAACTCTCTCGTTCTCAATCTATCCAACCGCACCTCAACGATCACAGAGATTCATTCAAAAAAAAAACATCAAGCTATACGAAGGGCGAACAGCGACAATAACTCGGTTTTTCACAGAAATATCAATCGGTTCTCATTATTAATCTCAAAGGTAAGAACAACGATTTGATTCTTTTTATTACTCCCTGCTATTAAGTCATTAACTCTGTTAGGGTTGATTAACTTTTAAAAATGTTATCGGTTTTAATTTCAAACTTTCCTCTTTAAGTGATACATCCGGTTATTGCAGGGAGAGATAGCAGAAAAATAAACTGAAGCAAACAACATTAGTGACTCAGTATTGCAACATCACCTCAGCACCGTACGGTTTCAGCCACAACAGGGACCATTCCATTTGGGCTTGTCATTGGTGAGTGAGTTGGTTAAATTCAAGCATGGCATCAAATGGAATCAAAATACACACAGAAACGCATAGTGGATCACTCAGATACAAAACATTCTCAAAATTTCAGAGTTTATACAAAAGATCTGGAAAGGTACTTTCAGCCTTTGAATAGGAGTAGCTTTCTTTGGATCTTTCTGTCAAAAGCCTTCTTGTTGAGTCTGAACTAGGACCAAGTGTTTGAACTTGTATGCAGGGAGAGGTTTAGCTCAAATACCTCAGAGTTCAATGTGAAACTCTGAGTATTTCTTTGTGTGTTTCTGAGCTTTTTGTGGTAGGTTAGGTTTTTGTTGAAGTGAAGATGGGGGCTGCCGAATGGGATCCCTCTTCTTAATGAAACAGTCAAATATATAGTGCTTAGGTTTGGGGATAATTCTAGGGTTGGATGGATGTTTGTTCAGGTTTGGAAACAAATCTGGAAAAAATGCAGTACTCCTTCAAAAGGCAGTGTTTTGCTTTTTGCCATTTTCATGCTATTTGTCTGATTCTCCCCATGTGCTCTTGCTTCCCCTTCATGAAATTTGAATTTTCCTTTTTGTTTTGTCCTTCTATACGCTCCACACTTTCTCCTAATTTTTGTGTGTTTCTTGAATTGGTGCTGCAAAAAGAACTTAATGGGCCTGTTTCTTTTTGTGTTCTGTTTGTGTAGGTCCTCATGCCATATGGAACAAGGCCTTTGGAAGCATATATGAAAAATGTTTTGGAGAATGGAAATTTTGAGGACCAAGATTGAAGCATAAATTCAGAACCGCTTTTTTTATTTTACGTGACAATTTGTGCAATTCAGTTGTAATCTCTCAAATCAAATGATCAAGGATTAGAATAAGTCTTGTAATGTTCAAGTGAGGCTAGAATGAAAATTCTATATTTTTGTATGACTTAATATTAATTATAAGTGAATGAAACATGTCATTGGAAATTTGAATGAATTTGGCCTTATGAGTTTTCGTTTATGGCTTTAGGACCTTGCATTTGAAAGATAAATATTCTTTACAATTTTAAAGATATTGTCTTGTAATCTTGTCTAAAATTACATGAACTGTCTTTTAAATCATTGAATCAAGCATTTGCAAATTTAACACTTAATCTTATACTTTTAATGCAAAAAGAAATAGATGAATTAATCTTTATTCGATGAACATACTCATAAAATCCTAAATTGCACGCGGGCCATTGCTTAAGAGAAAAGAACCAGATGAATTTGTTTTATTTGGTGAGAAAGTCCACCGTGAAACCCTAAATTGCACAAATGTCATTTATTTGAAATCATATTTTAGTGAATAAATGAATGATATGCAAATGGTCTAACGGAACAAAATGCATGGGTCAAAAAATGGGGTACGACAAACTTATCAATGAATTTGAGAATAGATGACATGTTCCACTGGTGCTTTTTCTATCGGATTTGCAGCCAGCAAAATCTGAATCGGAGAATCCTACCAAATGGCACTCATTTCCCTTTGGATACCATAGGCCATATGTAGTAGTTCCACGTAAGTATCGCAGAATTCTTTTGACAGCTTTTAAGTGAGATTCTTTTGGACAAGATTGATATCTTGCACACATACACACACTAAACATAATGTCTGGTCTTGAGGCAGTAAGATACAATAGTGTGTTAGAACAAGATTTGTTCTGATCAATTATCTTAGTTTTGATGATAACAATAATATGAATTTTGCTTAAGATAATATGGTACTCTAATCCAATGCAATTTCCTTTTCAGGAAATATATAAAGAGTATGCATAATTCAGCGCTCAGAAGCTTTGTCTCAAAGGGTTCAGCATGCAACATCAGAACATGGTCTGGCAAGACATCAGAAGATGGTCGAAGCAGAATCAGAACATGGGTCTATGGAAGCATCAGAAGAACATGAGATCAGAAGCACTGAAGTTCTGATGGTATCACGCTCAGAAGCACTTCAAGGTCAGAAGATCAGAAGATGCTTTGCACCAAGCTGTTTGACTCTGATGATATTCAAACGTTGTATTCACAAACATCAGATCAGAAGGAAGTACAAGTGGCAGGCTACGCTGACTGACAAAAGGAACGTTAGAAGCTATTAAAGGCAACGTCAGTAGACACAGCGTGAACAAGGCTCGAGGTAGTTGACAAAAGCGTATAACATTAAATGCGATGCTGTACGGAACACGCAAAGCATTAAATGCACTCAACGGTCATCTTCTCAAGTGCCTATATATATGAAGTTCTGATGAGAAGCAAGGTTACCAATTCTTAACGACTCTGTGAATATTAACTTGCTGAAACACTGTTCTATTCGAAGCTCAGAATCTTCATCTTCATCAAAGCTCACTACATTGCTGTTGTAATATATTAGTGAGATTAAGCTTAAACGTTAAGAGAAATATCACAGTTTGTGATTATAGCTTTTAAGAAGCAATTGTAATACTCTTAGAATTGATTACATTAAGTTGTAAGGAACTAGAGTGATCGTGTGGATCAGAATACTCTAGGAAGTCTTAGAGGTTATCTAAGCAGGTTGTAACTAGAGTGATCGTGTGGATCAGAATACTCTAGAAAGTCTTAGAGGGTATCTAAGCAGTTGTTCCTGGAGTGATCAGTGTGTGATCAGAAGACTCTGGAAGACTTAATTGCTGACTAAGTGGAGAACCATTGTAATCCGTGCGATTAGTGGATTAAATCCTCAGTTGAGGTAAATCATCTCTGCGGGGGTGGACTGGAGTAGTTTAGTTAACAACGAACCAGGATAAAAATAACTGTGCAATTTATTTTTATCGGTCAAGTTTTTAAAGCTACACTTATTCAAACCCCCCCTTTCTAAGTGTTTTTCTATCCTTCAATTGGCATCAGAGCGCCGGTTCTAAGGTGCAAGCACTTAACCGTGTTTAGAAAAGATTCAGGAAGAGAAAAACGCTTGAGTAAAAGATGGCTGATGAAACTGCAAAGTCTACATCTACATCTGGCTCTGCTGAGCAACACAACGGTAACAATGGTTATACTAGACCGCCGGTATTTGATGGTGAAAACTTTGAATACTGGAAAGATAAACTAGAAAGTTACTTTCTTGGTCTAGATGGTGATCTATGGGATCTTCTGATGGATGGTTACAAACATCCGGTAAATGCCAGTGGCGTAAAGCTGACAAGGCAAGAAATGAGTGATGATCAGAAGAAGCTTTTCAGGAATCATCATAAATGCAGAACTGTTTTGCTGAATGCTATCTCTCATGCTGAGTATGAGAAGATATCTAACAGGGAAACGATCTATGACATATATGAGTCCTTGAAAATGACTCATGAAGGAAATGCTCAAGTCAAGGAGACTAAAGCTCTTGCTCTAATCCAGAAATATGAAGCCTTCAAGATGGAGGATGATGAAGACATTGAAAAGATGTTTTCAAGATTTCAAACTCTTACTGCTGGATTGAGAGTTCTTGACAAGGGATACACCAAGGCTGATCACGTAAAGAAGATCATCAGAAGCTTACCCAGAAGATGGGGTCCTATGGTGACTGCATTTAAGATTGCGAAGAATCTAAATGAAGTCTCTTTGGAAGAGCTGATCAGTGCCCTGAGGAGTCATGAAATTGAACTGGATGCAAACGAGCCTCAAAAGAAAGGTAAGTCTATTGCATTAAAATCCAATATCAAGAAATGCACTAACGCTTTTCAGGCTAGAGAAGAAGATCCTGAAGAATCAGAATCTGAAGAAGAAGATGAACTGTCCTTGATCTCCAGAAGGCTAAATCAACTCTGGAAGAACAAGCAAAGGAAGTTCAGAGGCGTCAGAAGTTCAAAGAAATTTGAACGTGGAGAATCTTCTGATGACAGAAGATTTGACAAGAAGAAGGTCATGTGCTATGAATGCAATGAGCCTGGATACTTCAAGAATGAATGTCCAAAACTTCAGAAGGAAAATCCCAAGAAGAAGTTTCATAAGAAGAAAGGTCTTATGGCAACCTGGGATGAGTCAGAAGATGATTCAGACTCTGAAGATGAGCAGGCTAACTGTGCGCTGATGGCGACAGAAGATGACGGATCAGAATCTACATCAGAATCAGATTCTGAAGAGGTATTTTCTGAACTTACTAGAGATGAGTTAGTTTCCAGTCTAACAGAACTTCTGGTATTCAAGTCTCAGATTAGTCTCAAATACAAAAAGCTGAAAAAGCTATTTGAATTTGAAACGAAGAAGCTTGAGTTGGAAAATTCTGAATTAAAAGAAAAAGTTTTAAAATTATCCAATAATGTTGGATCTCCTTCCAATTCAGAAAAATCCACTCCTAGTCTAAACCATATTCTGAAAGAATATGATTTAAGTTTCAGGAAGTTCTTATCTAGAAGTATTGGCAGAAGTCAGCTAGCTTCTATGATATATGCTGTGTCTGGAAACAGTAGAGTTGGCATTGGTTTTGAGGGTGAAACCCCATACAAACTTGAACCTGTTGATAAGATGAAAATCACATACAAGCCATTGTATGATCAGTTCAAGTATGGCCACTCACATGATATTAGGCACACTTCACATGCTCAAAGTTTTCACATTACACACACTAAGAAGCATGTGACACAACCTAGGAAATATCATGAAACTCACATTAAGAATTATCATGCTGTTCCTCCTATTGCTTACAATGTTAAACCCAAGTTCAATCAGAACTTGAGAAAATCTAACAAGAAAGGACCCAAGAAAATGTGGGTACCTAAGGATAAGATTATTCCTATTGCAGATATCCTTGTCTGCAAAAAGGACAAAGCACAACATGTCGTGGTACCTGGACTCTGGATGCTCACGACACATGACAGGAAGAAGGTCTATGTTCCAAGACCTGGTGCTTAAGTCTGGAGGAGAAGTTAAGTTTGGAGGAGATCAGAAGGGCAAGATAATTGGCTCTGGAACTATAAAGTCTGGTAACTCTCCTTCCATTTCAAATGTACTTCTTGTAGAAGGATTAACACATAACCTCTTATCTATCAGTCAATTGAGTGACAATGGTTATGATATAATCTTTAATCAAAAGTCTTGCAAGGCTGTAAATCAGAAGGATGGCTCAATCCTATTTACCGGCAAGAGGAAGAACAACATTTATAAGACAGATCTGCAAGATCTTATGAGTCAGAAGGTGACTTGTCTTATGTCTGTTTCTGAAGAGCAGTGGGTCTGGCACAGAAGATTAGGTCATGCTAGTTTGAGAAAGATTTCTCAGATTAACAAACTGGATCTTGTCAGAGGACTCCCTAATCTGAAATTCAAATCAGATGCTCTTTGTGAAGCATGTCAGAAGGGCAAGTTCTCCAAACCTGCATTCAAGTCCAAGAATGTTGTTTCTACCTCAAGGCCATTAGAACTCTTGCACATTGATCTGTTTGGCCCAGTCAAAACAGCATCTGTCAGAGGGAAGAAATATGGATTAGTCATCGTAGATGATTATAGCCGCTGGACATGGGTAAAATTCTTGAAACACAAGGATGAGTCTCATTCAGTGTTCTTTGATTTCTGCATTCAGATTCAATCTGAAAAAGAGTGTAAAATCATAAAGGTTAGAAGTGATCATGGTGGTGAATTTGAGAACAGATTCTTTGAAGAGTTCTTCAAAGAAAATGGTATTGCCCATGATTTCTCTTGTCCTAGAACTCCACAGCAAAATGGAGTTGTAGAACGAAAGAATAGGACTCTGCAAGAAATGGCCAGAACCATGATCAATGAAACCAATATGGCTAAGCATTTCTGGGCAGAAGCAATAAACACTGCATGCTATATTCAGAATAGAATCTCTATCAGACCTATTCTAAATAAGACTCCTTATGAATTGTGGAAGAATATAAAGCCTAACATTTCATATTTCCATCCTTTTGGATGTGTATGCTTTATTCTGAACACTAAAGATCATCTTGGTAAGTTTGATTCCAAAGCACAAAAATGTTTCCTTCTTGGATATTCTGAACGCTCAAAAGGCTACAGAGTATACAATACTGAAACATTGATTGTAGAAGAATCAATCAATATCAGGTTTGATGATAAGCTTGGTTCTGAAAAACCAAAGCAGTTTGATAATTTTGCAGATTGTGATATTGATATATCAGAAGTTGTTGAGCCAAGAAGCAACGCATCAGAAGCAGAGCTTCTCAGAAGCAAAGAATCTGAAGATCAAGTATCAGCTTCTCTGGAGAATCTAAGCATTTCTGAAGAACCATCTGTCAGAAGATCATCCAGACTCATTTCTGGTCATTCAGAAGATGTCATTCTTGGAAAGAAGGATGATCCAATCAGAACAAGAGCATTCCTTAAGAACAATGCAGACTGCCAATTAGGTCTTGTATCTTTGATCGAGCCAACTTCTGTTGATCATGCTCTAGAAGATCCAGACTGGATAATTGCTATGCAAGAAGAACTGAATCAGTTTACAAGGAATGATGTTTGGGATCTTGTTCCTAGACCAGATGGATTCAATATAATCGGTACAAAATGGGTCTTCAGAAACAAGCTCAGTGAGAAAGGTGAAGTGGTAAGGAACAAAGCCAGACTAGTGGCTCAGGGTTATAGTCAGAAGAAGGGATTGACTATACAGAAACCTTTGCACCAGTGGCCAGGTTAGAATCTATTCGTCTATTAATTTCATTTGCCACTCAACATAACATCACTCTCTATCAGATGGATGTTAAGAGTGCCTTCTTAAATGGTTATATAGATGAAGAAGTTTATGTCCATCAACCTCCTGGTTTTGAAGACTCCATGTCTCCTAATCATGTTTTTAAACTAAAGAAATCGTTGTATGGATTGAAACAAGCTCCCAGAGCTTGGTATGAACGCTTAAGTTCTTTCCTTCTGGATAATGGTTTCACTAGAGGAAAAGTGGACACTACTCTCTTTTGTAAAACCTTTAAAAGGGATATTTTAATTTGTCAAATATATGTAGATGATATTATTTTTGGAACATCTAATGCTACACTTGGAAAGGAGTTTGCTGAGTCTATGCAGGCTGAGTTTGAAATGAGCATGATGGGAGAACTCAAGTATTTCCTTGGAATACAAATAAATCAAACATCAGAAGGAACGTATGTTCACCAAACCAAGTATGTGAAGGAACTTCTGAAGAAGTTTAATCTTCTAGACTGCAAAGAAGCCAAAACTCCTATGCATCCAACATGCATCCTAGGTAAGGATGAGGTAAGTAAGAAGGTAGATCAGAAGTTATACAGAGGTATGATTGGATCTCTTCTATATTTGACTGCTTCTAGACCTGACATTCTGTTCAGTGTTTGTTTGTGTGCTAGATTCCAATCAGATCCTAGAGAATCTCATTTAACTGCTGTTAAGAGAATTCTAAGGTATCTGAAAGGTACTACTAATGTTGGCTTAGTTTACAGAAAATCTAAAGAATACAACTTAGTAGGATTCTGCGATGCTGACTATGCTGGAGACAGAATTGAAAGAAAGAGTACTTCAGGAAGTTGCCAATTTCTTGGAAGTCATTTGATCTCCTGGTATAGCAAGAAGCAAGCAACTATTGCTCTATCAACAACAGAAGCAGAATATGTCGCTGCTGCTGGTTGCAGTACACAGATGCTCTGGATGAAGAGTCAACTAGAAGATTATCAGATATATGAGAGTAACATTCCTATATTCTGTGATAATACTTCTGCTATATGTTTATCTAAGAATCCTATTCTTCATTCAAAAGCTAAACATATTGAGATTAAACATCATTTCATAAGGGACTATGTTTAGAAGGGTGTTCTATCTTTAAACTTTGTGGATACAGACCATCAATGGGCTGATATCTTTACAAAACCCCTGGCTGAAGATAGGTTTAAGTTCATTCTGAAGAACATCAGTATGGATTTATGCCCAGAATGAGAAGATGAGAAGTTCTTATGTATGAGTATCTTCTGAAATGAAAGTGGATTATTTTTTAATCAGAAGTTCTGATTGAAATCTTTTAGAAATTATGATTCGGTTATTACTAACGTTTCATTGTCTAAGTTGATTCAGAACCTCTTTTAAAGCAAAACAGCTGTAACGTTTTATCTCGGGATGGTAAACCTGTCTTTACTGTTCATGGATAAGCGCGCGTGCAGTTGAAGGGACGCCGACCATAGGTAACTGTGCTAGTCACCTCATTTGTCTTTATTATCTCTCCTCATGTCACGTAACATTAAATGCTATCCATCATTTGTTTCATTTTATTTTCTTTTAAATACTCTTTAAACGCTTCTCCTTCCCTCTTATATTTTCTCTATTACACTCTGTCTCTGTTTTCTTTCTCTATCTCTTTGCATTCATATCAAACCCTAGCTGTTCATTATCTGCAAATCCATCATGAACTCTTCATCAAGCCCAGGAAACCATGAAAATGATCAAAACAAAAAGAGAAAAGCTGTTGAAACATCTTCTTCCAAACCCAAAAAGATAAAGATCACCTATGACCCTCTCAAGGTGAATCCATTCGAAGCAAAGTTGTCTGGAAACTATTCTAGACGTGTGTTTCAAACCCCTGGTGAAAGCCCTCCATCATCTCCATCTTCTTCCTCATCTTTTTACCTTCAAGACTCAACTTCCTCTTCATCTAACCTTTCATCTCCCTCAACCCATTCCAAAGAAATCTCTTCATCTTCACCTGCTGAGAATGTTGTTTCTGATAGAGATTGTGGAAGATCTGCATCAGAATCAAGTCTCCCTGACCCCTCGCCTGGAAGCCCAAGAAGCAGTCAATGATGCGTTTCACTCCTTCATGGAAAGGAAAACTGCAAATTATGACAGGGTTCAAGACATGCTGGCGCAGATTTTGTCTTAGCTAGGGTCTTAGTCTTTGGTCTTAGTATTTTTCTTTCCTTGTTGCATCTGCTTGTTAAACATCTTCTCATGTAATATCTTTTGATTATCAATGAAAAGTTTCTTTGTTTTGCATTTCATTGATTTTGTTTGTCGTTTTATACATCTGAATCTTTTGATATATTCTTTTTGATGTTATGACAAAAAGGGGGAGAAGATAAATGATAAATGATTTGATTAATCTATCAGTTGCTGGGTAAAGCTCCCACACATTTACTAACAAGAACTGCAAGTTCTATATGGTTTAAGTGTTTTGCAGGTATAAAGAAGTGAAGAAAATCTTCAAAGCAAACACAAGAAGCAAAACCATAAGAAGTGTTATTCTGTAAAAAGAATAAGCTCATGGAAACTGAAGCAAGCTGAGTGCTGTCAAGCTTCAGAATCAGAAGCACTGATAATAGAATTTGATCCATATTTGTCTATTTGCTCTGACAAAATTCTATTTGCTCTGATACATTATTTTAGCCTATATGGCTCTGATACATATCATGTGTTCTAATATACATTTTATGTTCTGACTCGTTCATGCTGACTTTTGTCGTTTAGTTTTTGTTCTGTAACATTTCAGGATGTAGAGATGCTCTGATGATGCTCTGGTACATTCAACAATGTTCTGATACAAATCTAGCATGAAGTGATGTTGGTAGAAATTCAAAGCTCTGAAGCTATCCGAGGGAAGCAGAAATCAGAAGCTGTGAATGTTCTAAAGATCCAGAAAACTCAAGTTCTGAAGCTGTCCTAAATGGAAGCAGAAATCAGAAGCTGTGAATGTTCTGAAGATCAAAGAAATTCAAGTTCTGAAGCTGTCCTAGATGGAAGCAGGAATCAGAAGTTGTGAATGTTCTGATGATCAAAGAAATTCAAGTTCTGAAGCTGTCCTAAACGGAAGCAGGAATCAGAAGCTGTGAGTGTTCTAGGGATCTAAAGAAATTCAAAGTTCTGAAGCTGTCCAATGGAAGCAGAAGTCAGAAGCTATGAATTCTCTGAAGACAGAAGCTTATGTGATCGTCTCTACCGAAATAATCAGGGAAGTCTTTTATTAAAGTTCTTCGAGTATTTATTTCAGGGGGAGATTATTTATCTCAGGGGGAGATTGTTAATCTCAGGGGGAGACATATTCACATGCTTATGCTATAGCAGTGTAATTTGTCTTTTGCCGTCTGCTCTTTCTGATCGCAAATTCATATCATTTATATATGTTTTTGTCATCATCAAAAAGGGGGAGATTGTTAGAACAAGATTTGTTCTGATCAATTATCTTAGTTTTGATGATAACAATAATATGAATTTTGCTTAAGATAATATGGTACTCTAATCCAATGCAATTTCCTTTTCAGGAAATATATAAAGAGTATGCATAATTCAGCGCTCAGAAGCTTTGTCTCAAAGGGTTCAGCATGCAACATCAGAACATGGTCTGGCAAGACATTAGAAGATGGTCGAAGCAGAATCAGAACATGGGTCTATGGAAGCATCAGAAGAACATGAGATCAGAAGCACTGAAGTTCTGATGGTATCACGCTCAGAAGCACTTCAAGGTCAGAAGATCAGAAGATGCTTTGCACCAAGCTGTTTGACTCTGATGATATTCAAACGTTGTATTCACAAACATCAGATCAGAAGGAAGTACAAGTGGCAGGCTACGCTGACTGACAAAAGGAACGTTAGAAGCTATTAAAGGCAACGTCAGTAGACACAGCGTGAACAAGGCTCGAGGTAGTTGACAAAAGCGTATAACATTAAATGCGATGCTGTACGGAACACGCAAAGCATTAAATGCACTCAACGGTCATCTTCTCAAGTGCCTATATATATGAAGTTCTGATGAGAAGCAAGGTTACCAATTCTTAACGACTCTGTGAATATTAACTTGCTGAAACACTGTTCTATTCGAAGCTCAGAATCTTCATCTTCATCAAAGCTCACTACATTGCTGTTGTAATATATTAGTGAGATTAAGCTTAAACGTTAAGAGAAATATCACAGTTTGTGATTATAGCTTTTAAGAAGCAATTGTAATACTCTTAGAATTGATTACATTAAGTTGTAAGGAACTAGAGTGATCGTGTGGATCAGAATACTCTAGGAAGTCTTAGAGGTTATCTAAGCAGGTTGTAACTAGAGTGATCGTGTGGATCAGAATACTCTAGAAAGTCTTAGAGGGTATCTAAGCAGTTGTTCCTGGAGTGATCGGTGTGTGATCAGAAGACTCTGGAAGACTTAGTTGCTGACTAAGTGGAGAACCATTGTAATCCGTGCGATTAGTGGATTAAATCCTCAGTTGAGGTAAATCATCTCTGCAGGGGTGGACTGGAGTAGTTTAGTTAACAACGAACCAGGATAAAAATAACTGTGCAATTTATTTTTATCGGTCAAGTTTTTAAAGCTACACTTATTCAAACCCCCCCCTTTCTAAGTGTTTTTCTATCCTTCATAGTGAACCTATCATACCTCGGTATAATTTCACGTCAACCTCTTTACCTTTCTCATCTTTGTCTAGATTAGTATTTGTTGCCATAGGTGTGTTAATTTCCTTTGCTTCACTCATTCCAAATCTTTTGAGCAGTTCCGTACAGTATTTAGTTTGATTTACAAACGTTCCATGACTGAGTTGCTTGATTTGTAGGCCAAGGAAGAAATTTAGCTCACCCATGAGACTCATCTCAAATTCACTCTGCATAAGCTTAGAAAAATCTTTGACAAGTTTTGCATTAGTCGACCCAAATATAATATCATCTACATAAATTTGGACTAGGAGAATGTCTTTATCTTTTCTTTTAATAAAGAGAGTAGTGTCAACTTTACCCCTAGAGTACCCTTGACTAAGGAGAAATTTGCTCAAACGTTCGTACCAAGCCCGAGGGGATTGTTTAAGACCGTATAGAGCACGTTTCAGCTTATAGACATGAGTTGGATACAAATGATTCTCAAAGCCGGGTGGCTGAGCAACATAGACTTCTTCATTTATATAGCCATTTAGAAAGGCACGTTTAACATCCATTTGGAATAGTTTGAAGTCTTTAGAACAGGCATAAGCAAGTAAGAGACGAATTGCTTCGAGACGTGCTACAGGAGCGTATGTCTCTTCATAATCAATACCTTCCTCTTGATTATAACCTTGGGCAACTAATCTAGCTTTGTTTCTAGTAATAACGCCGTTTTCATCAAGTTTGTTACGAAAAACCCATCTAGTGCCTATTACTTGATGATCTCCCGGATGAGGGACTAAGTCCCAAACATCATTCCGTTTAAATTGGTTTAATTCTTCTTGCATGGCCATTAGCCAATGCTCATCAAGTAATGCATCCTTAGCATTTTTCGGCTCAACTTGTGAAACAAAAGCAAAATGATGACAGAAGTTACTTATCTTTGAGCGTGTTGTAACGCCCCTTGAGATGTCTCCTATTATATTGTCAATTGGATGGTCTTTCACATTTGTCCAGGCCTTGGGAAGTTCTTCATTGTTTGAGATGCTTTCTTTTTCATTTTCATTGTGAGACTCATCTTTCTGTCTCTCAGCATCTTTCTTTACAATACTTTCATTATCGTCTTCCTTATCCTTGACAATGTCTTCAGTGGATGGACCTGCACCATTAAATGAAAGACCTTTCTCGACATATTTTGCATAAGATTCATCAAAAGACACGTGTACTGACTCTTCTACTATAAGTAATCTCTTATTATATACCCGATATGCTTTGCTAGATTGTGAGTAACCAAGGAATATGCCCTCATCAGCTTTAGCATCGAATTTACCAAGATTATCCTTACCATTGTTCAAGACAAAACACTTGCAACCGAATACATGGAGATGAGATACATTTGGTTTTCTACCTTTTAGTAATTCATAGGGAGTTTTGTTCAGTATAGGACGTATTGTTATCCTATTTAAAACATAACATGCGGTGCTAATCGCGTCAGCCCAGAAATACTTGGGTAGATTACCCTCATTCAGCATTGTTCTTGCCAGCTCCTCTAGAACCCGATTTTTACGTTCAACTACTCCGTTTTGTTGAGGTGTTCTAGGAGCTGAAAAGTTATGCTCAATTCCATGTTTATCACAGTATTTTTCAAAAAGAATGTTTTCAAACTCTCCACCGTGATCACTTCGAATTGCAACTATTTTGTTGTTCATTTTGTTTTGACATAATCTTGCAAATTGTGTGAAAGCCGGAAAAGTTTGATCCTTACTAGGTAGAAAGATTGTCCAACAAAATCTAGAGTAATCATCGACAATGGCAAAACCATAGGTGTTTCCACCTATGCTTTTAGTCCTTGAAGGGCCAAAGAGATCCATGTGAAGTAGTTCAAGAGGGCGTGATGTTGAAACCACGTTCTTTGATTTAAAAGAGATTTTTGTTTGCTTTCCCTTTTGACAAGCATCACATAGATGATCTTTTGAAAACTTCATTTTAGGTAAGCCGATTACTAAATCTTTTGAGACAACTTTATTAAGTAAGTCAAAATTTATGTGGGCGAGACGTCTATGCCAAAGCCATGAGTCTTCGCCCAGAGCAATTAGACACTTGGTACTAGACTTAGATACCTCATCCAAGTTTAGCATGTAGATGTTGTTTACTCTTAAGCCCTTAAACATAATGTCTCTTTTCTTAGTATGTTCTATTGTTCAGCCAGAATTTGTAAACATTACTTTAAAATCTTTGTCACACAATTGACTTATACTTAAAAGATTATGTTTAAGACCTTCTACTAGCAGCACATCAGTTATAGTAGTGGTAGAAGGGTTACCTACACTTCCTTTACCAAGTATGGCTCCCCGATTGTTATCTCCATAGGTGACATACCCTTTTTTCTTTGCTTGAAACTCAACGAAAAGAGATAGGTCTCCCGTCATGTGTCTTGAACATCCGCTATCAAGGAACCACAACCTTTCGGCAATGTCAAGACACTTTTCCTGCAAGATTAATTTAGAGAGGGAGGTCCCCAATTTTCATTGGGTCCTTGGTAGTGAGTACACAATTTATTGCACTTAGGCAACCATTGAAATACTCCTTTAGGAACTAAAATTCTCCTAAATTTGCATTTTTCAATGGTATGACCCTTTTTGCAACAATAATGACAGGTAATATGATGAGAATATGGTGTTTTGCTAGTTGATACTTTTGGTACAAAAGTGTATTTGCTATATAAAGGAGTATACGATCTTTTGAACTTATTTGGATCAACGACAAAAGTCACTTTTGGTTGTAGAGCCTTGTCTAACTTGGCTTTTAGATCTCTTACTTCTTTTTGCCAAATGTGACATGTCTCACAACCAAACCATGATGTATGATCTATTTCAACTTTATCCTTTTGAATGTCTAGCATAGATTGTTTTAAAGCTTCCATATCCTTTTCGGCTTCCATATTCTTATTTGAGGCCAAAAGTTTGAAAGCTTTAATTGCATCCCTATGTAATTCTTCAAAAGCAAGTTTTAGTTGAGAATGAGATACCTTATCTACGAGTTCAGGTTTAAGATGACTTACAGCTTTCTTTTTCTTGTGTTGATGAGCCATGAAACATAGGTTTGCTGATTCTTCTTCATCGCTTGATGAGCTTTCACTAGATGAATCACTTTCCCATGCTATGTAGGCTCTTTTAGATTTGTTATGACCTTTGCTTTGGTTCTTCTCCTTTTCTTTCTTAAGGTATGGACAATCCGGTTTGTAGTGACCGGCTTTCCCACAATTGAAGCAAAGGCCTTTGATTTTTCCTTTGTTGTCGTCATCTTGTTTGAACTTGTTTGATTGCTTTCTATAGTTGATCAAGTCTTTATCAGAATGTTTTGCTCCATTTTTCTTTAGATATTTGTTGTATCTTCGCACAAACAGTCCCATTTCCTCATCATCGGAGTCTTCGGCATCACTTGTATCACTATCCTTTGGCTCTTGTCTTGAGGTCTTGGAGCTTGAAGCTTTTAGAGCTATTGACTTCTTCTCTACCTCTTTCTCCATGTTCTTTTCTTTCTTTGCCCTTTTCTCATGCATGTCAAGGCATTTAAGGTGTTGTTCATGTTCCTCTAGTTTACCAAAGAGAGTGGTAATGTCTAAGGTGTTTAGATCATTTGCTTCCTTTATTGCTGTAACCTTGGGTTGCCATTCCCTGTTCAAGCATCTTAAGATTTTGTTAGTAGCAACTGCATTGGAAACAGGTCTATCAAGAGAATTTAACCGATTTTTCAGGTGAACGAATCTCTTCTGCATGTTTTCGATGGATTCACCATCTTCCATGTGGAAGAGTTCGAACTCTTGAGTTAACGTATTGATCCTAGCTAGTTTGACATCATCCGTTCCCTCGTGGGCAACTTGCAATGTGTCCCACATAGCTTTAGCTGATCTACAATGGGAAACGCGATAGTATTCATCAACTCCTAGAGCTGAGATTAGAATGTTTCTCGCTTTCCAATCGTATGCATATCTCTTTTCATCTTCAGCATCCCAAGTATTTTCTGGTTTTGGAACAACTGCACCAGCTGCATTTGTCATGGTGATCTGAAAGGGACCATTGACAATAGCTGTCCAGATGTTCCTATCAATTGCATTGATGTGGACACACATGCAATCCTTCCAATAGCCATAGTTTTCACCGTTGAAAACTGGAGCTCTATTGTGAGCCCCTTTAGGTCCGGAAGCCATCTTTCCAATAAGTGTTTCACGTAGCACGGAATAAACCAGAGCTCTTGATGCCACTTGTTAGACGCTGGCCTTAGGATCTAGAGGGGGGGTGAATAGATCGTTCACAGTTTTACGGAGTTAAACGACTTTTCAGCGGAAGTGATTCTGAATCGACTCGCGTCTATTCCGAACCACTATTGAAACGCTTGTATATGTGTTTAAAACCAGTCAAAAACTTGAGGTAAGTGATAAGAGTATACGTTGCAGAATCAAAGCGTTGCTCTTATTGAAAATCAGATTAACTTCTTGTATGATGGACAATGTTTGCAATGCAGTAAAAGTGATAGAAACAAATATACAAACACTTGGTGATAATGATCAAATTGACGGTGATTCAATATGTGATGGATTGTGATGTTTATATAAGTTCTTAATTCACAATCTTAACACTCGAATCGTTGATCAATTTGCTATTATAACCAAACATGAACAAAACGTAAATGAAAAAGTAAAAGCGACAAGAACACGATATTTGTTTAGGCAGTTCGTCGATCGTCCTCGCTACGACTACGTCTGCCCCCAATTCCAAACTGAAATTGGGTAATCTTTCATTAATGTTGAAAGTAGTATATACAAAGAAGATAACAAAGCGATAAACCATAAACCAATTATGTCGATCCTTTGAATCTTCTTCCCCCTTAATCTTGAGTCAGATCAAGGTTATCCAAGAGCTTCACTTTGATCCCTTTCTGCAGTGTCTTCAATTCCCTCGAACCCTTGTTCTTCAATCTTCACACTCAGCCGGATCCTCGATGAAACCTCTTGATAAAAACCCCCAAGAAACACCTATCTTGGAGGACAAAACCCGCAGATTTTATTCACCAAAAACCCCACAAATCTTCACCCACTAGGAATCTTCAATTCCGTTCCATGGACGTTATCGAACTCGATCACTAACCCTCAACGCAAGAATGATTATGTGTTATTGTGTTGGAGATGACGAAGAACGAAGATGAGAAGCCTTTGTGTATCTTTCAGTCGTTGGTGTTGCATTGAATAATTGAACCTTTGATAATATATATGATAACTTAACAGTTGGAGATGAGAGAAACAGAATTTTTGGCATTCTTGATCAGTTAGGTCGACCTATTGTAGTGCTTGGGTCGACCTAGCAGAGCTTGCAGAATTTTGCTCCCAGTTAGGTCGACCTGTTTAAGGAGTAGGTCGACTATAATCCTCTTCAGATGCATTCTGGGGATATTTTCTCAGATTAGGTCGACCTAGTTGTTGTGTAGGTCGACCTAGCAGACTGATATGTAAATTTCTTCATTTTAGGTCGACCTGGATGATGTGTGAGTCGACCTAGCAGAGGTATATGGATTTTTCTTCATTTTAGGTCGACCTGGGTTGACAGTAGGTCGACCTAACTGCTGCTTTTCTGCATTCTTCTTGTTTTGCTTGTGTTGAGTCAACCTATAAGCATAATAGGTCGACCTGTTCTGACATGAGTGATCAATGCTTGCTTTTCTTTGAGTTTTCTGCTTCCACCTTGTTGCTTGTATGCTTATTGAGTTTGCCATGAATCAAAAACATCTTTGTGATTGTAATCTTGTATTCACATATATTACAACAGCAATGTAGTGAGCTTTGATGAAGATGAAGTTTGTGAGCTTTAATTTGAACAGCGTTTCAGCAAGTTTGTATTCACAGAATTCGTCAGAATCGGTAACCTTGCTTCTCATCAGAACTTCATATTTATAGGCACTTGAGAAGATGACCGTTGGGAGCATTTAATGCTTTGCGTATTCCGTACAGCACTGCATTTAATGTTTCACTCTTTTGTCAACTACCTCGAGTCTTGTTTACGCTGTGTCTACTGACGTTGCCTTTAATAGCTTCTAACGTTCCTTTTGTCAGTCAGCGTAGCCTGCCATCTTGTACTTGCTTCTGATATGATGTTTGTGTATACAACGTTTGAATATCATCAGAGTCAAACAGCTTGGTGCAGAGCATCTTCTTGTCTTCTGACCTTGAAGTGCTTCTGAGCGTGATACCATGAGAACTTCAGTGCTTCTGCTTCTGAACTCAAGTTCTTCTGATGCTTCCATAGACCCATGTTCTGATTCTGCTTTGACCATCTTCTGATGTCTTGCCAGACCATGTTCTGATGTTGCATGCTGAACCTTCTGAGTCAAAGCTTCTGAGCGCTGATTTGTGCATACTCTTTATATATTTCCTGAAAGGGAAATTGTAGTGTATTAGAGTACCACATTATCTCATACAAAATTCATATCCTTGTTATCATCAAAACTAAGAATATTGATCAGAACAAATCTTGTTCTAACAATAACCTCTCTCACCCTAAATTAGGATTTACTGTGAAGCAATGATGAGAGACTAGTATGCCATTTGTAATAAAACCTAACATACTAACTAATGGGATTTTTCCCCAAGGCCCATTACACAAGCCAACTTAATAAACAAGCTAACTTAACAAATTAGGGTTTAAACACTAAAACCTAATTTAACATGCTAACAACCCTAGCATCTTCGACACAAGCATGTGAACAACCTTCGACTTCATGCTTAATCCTGTCGAACCAAGAAGCTACCATTCGACCATACTAGAGTTCGATCCAATATCTCACAAATCTACACCTTGGACCTAACTCTACAACGTCAAGGGAACAAACTAGCTTTCTTCATGCAGCTTTATCAACTGCATACAGTGGAAAAACTTACAACTTGGCAATGTCTTTGTGATCATATCAGCAGCATTGTCCTCAGTCGAAACCTTCAGCACTTGGACTTTTCCACGCTCGATTACTCCTCTGACGAACTGCAGCCTCACATCAATGTGCTTAGTTCGCTCATGATAGGCTGAATTCTTCGACAGGTGTATTGCACTTTGACTATCACATTAAACAGTGATGCCTCGACCTTGAAGTTTCAACTCCTTTGCGAAACCTTCAAGCCATAATGGTTCTTTCACAGCTTCAGTTAGGGAAATATACTCCGCTTCAGTGGTTGATAGAGCAACAACCTTCTGAAGTGTTGCTTTCCAACTAATTGCAGTACCAAACATAGTGAAAACATATCCAGAAATAGATTTTCTGGAATCCATACAACCTGCATAATCAGAGTGGACATATCCTTCGATTGCTGCTTTACTATCTTCACCCAAGGCTCCACCATAAATTCGGACCCTGTTCAGAGACCCATTTATGTACCTTAAAATCCACTTCAATGCTTGCCAGTGAGCCTTTCCAGGATTCGCCATGTACCTGCTTACAAGACTTACTGCATATGCTATGTCGGATCTAGTACAGACCATAGCATACATCAAGGAACCAACTATATTATCATATCGGATGCTATTCATATAGGCTCTTTCAACATCAGTACTGGGACACTGATCAATACTCAGCTTGAATTGAGGGTTTGTTGGAGTCACAACTGGCTTCGAATTCGACATACCAAACTTTTCGAGAATCTTTCGTAGATATGCTTCTTGAGACAAGCATAACTTCGACTTCTTTTTATCTCTTTGAATGTCAATTCCAAGAATCCTGGAATCAGCTCCCAGATCCTTCATATTGAACTCCTTATTGAGTTCAACCTTCACCCTCATCACATCTCCGACATTGTCGCTTTCTATGAGAATATCATCCACATAAAGCAACAAAATAACAAATGAATTACCAGGTCAAAATCTGAAGTAAACACAGTGGTCAAACTGACTTCTAATGAAACTTATGCGTGCCATGAACTTGTCGAATCTCCTATTCCACTGTCGAGGAGATTTTTTCAGCCCATATAAAGATCTCTTTAGCTTGCACACATAGTGTTCCTTCCCCTTTTCGACATACCCTTCAGGTTGCCTCATCAGGATTGTTTCATCTAGATCACCATACAAGAACGCAGTCTTCACATCCATCTGTTCCAGTTCAAGGTCGAACTGTGCCACCATGGTAAGCAACATTTGAATGGACCTATGCTTCACAACAGGAGAAAACACATCATTGAAGTCGACACCTTCTTTCTGAGTGAAACCCCTTGCAACTAACCCTGCCTTGTATCTTTTCGACGTCACTCCTTCAATTTCTTCCTTAACTTTGAAAATCCATTTACAGCTGACTAACCTTGCCCCAACAGGTTTCTTGACCAGTTCCCAAGTGTGGTTATCATGAAGAGATTTCATCTCATCATCCATGGCCTTCAGCCATTAAGTCTTATTTCGACTCCTCATAACTTCCTTATAATCTCTAGGTTCATCATCAAGAACCTCGCTGGCAGAGATTAATGCATAAGCTATAAGATCTGCATACCTAAGTCTCTAAGGTGGCTTGATGAATCTTCTCGACCTATCTCTCGATAATAGGTAGTCATCGACAATTTCCTCAACTTCCTCAGCATCTTCTGCTTCTTCTTCGACTTCATCAGGGATATGCAATTCAACATCAACTTGCTCCACCTCAACAGGAATCTCTACCTGTTCCAGCTCTTCTGCATTTCGGCCATCATCATCAGTTTTCTTGAAAGCCATCTCACCTTCATTGAAAACTACATCTTGACTGGTGATACACCTCCTGTGACATGGCTTTAGGCACCATAGCCTATAAGCTTTGACTCCTTCAAGGTATCCCATGAACATGCATTTTAGAGCTCTAGGTTCGACCTTGTCTTGCCTAATGTGAGCATAGGCTACGCAGCCAAATACTCTCAGTTTGTCGAGATCTGGTGGATGTCCCGACCAAACTTCTTCAGGTGTCTTCATATCTAATGCTGTCGAAGGACATCTGTTTATCAGATATGTTGCTGTCGAAACAGCCTCATCCCAGAACACCTTCTTTAACCCCGCACTAGTCAACATGCATCTGACTCTCTCCAAAATAGTTCGATTAAACCTTTCAGCCAAACCATTTTGTTGTGGAGTACTTGCAGTAGTTCTATGCCTTGCAATACCAGAGGCCGCACAAAAACTGTCGAATGCCTCATTGCAAAATTCAAGGCCATTGTCGGTTCTCAACCTCTTGACCTTCCTGCCAGTTTGATTTTCTACCAGAGTTTTCCAACTTTTGAAATTCTCAAAAGTTTCATCCTTAGTCTTCTGGATGAATACCCATAACTTCCTGGAATAATCATCAACTATGGATAGAAAATACCTTGCTCCTGAATGTGATGGACACCTTGCAGGCCCCTAAAGATCAGCATGGATGTAATCAAGGGATCCATGTGTTCTTTGTTTGCCTTTGTTGAACTTCACTCTGCAAGATTTTCCAAGTACATAGGGTTCACAAAATTTCAGCTTCTCGACTTTGTCTCCACCAAGCAGATTTTCTTTCCCTAATTCGACCAGGCCCCTTTCACTGACATGGCCCAATCTCATGTGCCAGATTTCTGTCTTCGACAAAGGTTTCGTTGATGCAACATTTGTCGAACCACTTACAACTTCAGCCTCAAGGGTATACAAACCTTGTTTCTTCACGCCTCTCAAGACTTCCTCCGACCCCTTCATGACTCTTAGGACATTTTTCTCTTCTTGGAAAACATATCCTTTCTTGTCGAGTTCACCAAGAGAAAGTATATTTCTCTTCAAATCAGGAACATACCTGACTTCAGTCAACAACCTTATTGACTCATCATGGAGCTTGAATCTCACAAATCCAACACCTGTAATTTTGCAAGCTTTATTGTTTCCCAGCAGTACTGATCCACCATCTTGATCACATAATTCCTCGAACAAGTCTTTGTTTGGAGTCATGTGCCAAGTGCAACCTGAATCCATAATCCACTCCTTCCTAGAGTCACTGCTCGAAACCACAAGGACATCAGATGATTCGAAATCATCTTGAACAATGGCTGCATTACCATTATCCTTACCTCTATGATCTTTCAGGCGTTCAGGACACACCTTTCTTGTGTGACCCTCCTTCTTACAATGATAGCATCGAGTACCGGATTCTTCGCCACTATACGATTTCTGCTGACTTTTGCCTTTCTTCTGGTCGAACTTACCATCTTTTCGCAAGAATTTTCCTTTAACGGCCAAACCTTCACCAATAATCGAAGGTTTTTGCTCCTTTCGTTCGTTCGAGTCCTTAGAATACAAGGCTGATTGAACTTCTTCAAACTTCAGGGACTCCCTTCCATACAAGAGAGTTTCTTTGAAGTGAGCATGTGATCGAGGCAAAGAACACAATAGTAACAACGCTTGATCTTCATCATCGATCTTCACATCAATATTTTCAAGATCAAGAATCAGCTTGTTGAACATATCCAACTGCTCAGCTAACACTTTGTCTTCAATCATCTTGAATGAATACAAAGCTTGCTTCAGGTAGAGTCGATTTACCAGCGATTTGGTCATATACAAACTTTCAAGTTTCACCCATAACCCTGATGACGTCGTCTCCTTTGATACCTGTCTGAGAACCTTATCACCAAGGCTCAACAAAATTGCGCTGTGTGCTTTCTCGATCATATTCGTCTTCTCCGCTGCCGTCAATTCTGCATTCATGGTTGCCTCTCCCTTCAACGCTTCCAAGCAACCCTGCTGAACCAGTAGGGCTTTCATCTTCAAGCGCCACAGACCGAAATCATTCACTCCGGTGAACTTTTCAATCTCATACTTTGTTGAAGGCATCTTCTCCACACTCACCGCACCAATTTGTTGTGAAAAACGATGTCAAGAACAAAATATAATAGGGAATTAGGGAAGATAAGAAGAACACAAAAATTGGTTATAACTGCTATTCTTTTACTTTCTCTTAGAAAACAAGATTACAAGTTTACAAGAATAACAAATAACCTCTCTCACCCTAAATTAGGATTTGCTATGTAGCAATGATGAGAGACTAGTATGCGATTTATAATAAAATCTAACATACTAACTAATGGACTTTTTCCACAAGGCCCATTACACAAGCCAACTTAATAAACAAACTAACTTAACAAATTAGGGTTTAAACACTAAAACCTAATTTAACATGCTAACAACCCTAGCATCTTCGACACAAGCATGTGAACAACCTTCGACTTCATGCTTAATCCTGTCGAACCAAGAAGCTACCATTCGACCATACTAGAGTTCGATCCAATATCTCACAAAAACACTTTAGTTTAAGTTCGAAAATACACATCCAAAAATATTCTCAAACTTTTAGAATTTATTCCCACTCCTACCATGTGCGAAAATAAATTTTCATTGTATAAACCATATGTATATATAAAGAGCATGTCCTTATTCCCTATTCAATAAACTTGCAAGTCTAAACTTTCAATACACCTAAAATATTTTAGCAATATCTTGTTTTTCAGCAAAAGATGGTAATTTGTTTTTAATCAACTGTAATTTGTTTATAATAATCAAATAGTATATCTAATATGTTTAATTTTACTATTACAATGAATTTGTTATTTAATAAAGAGAACTGTTATAATGACACTCAAAATTATATATACACCGTATAAACCTAGAAATAGCAATGCTGATAAGAGAAATGCTATTAACACATTCTTATATTCGATCAATTTGTAAGGCAAGTTATCATTATTTATAAGCTCTAAGTATATTTTCTTTATCAACATGATTGTATTTCTATAGTTGGTATTCAACTTCTAAATTTCCCAACTAAAATAAAAGCAACGGTTTAGTAAGAATTAGAGACAATTTCAAGATTAACAATATTATAAAAAAGAATAAATCACAAAATGGAATCTCTGTATATCTGTGCTATCTTTATTAGATACAACACAATTTTAGGCACTACTTTAGCCATTGGTCAAACTCACCAACATCATGAATCATATCATGTTACATAAGTTAAACTATCATTGTCCCCATTATTTTGCTTAGAGTATCGCAGCCTGCAGATTTCATAAAATAAAATCCAGTTAAACATATTTTCTCTCTAAAAATAAAGTGGTTGAATAAATAAAATATATGTCATACCCTCACTTTTTCTTATTATATATGCTAATAAAACTGCATCAAGCATGTTCACATGTTAGCTGATCTTCATTGTGAATATCTTTTAAATAGTGATAGGATATCTCATATCTAATTATCTATTAAGTTATTATTAAGTTATTATTATATATCATCTTGGCAGTTCCACTTGAAAATATTTTCGTGTCTAGAAATTCTTAAACAATGTTGCACATTACAAAATAGGTTCTTCTAAGGTAGTTACAATTGTTGGTTGAATGGAATACGCAAGAGACCATGTTAAACATAGGATTTTTTGTTGTTGAATGGGAAACATGACCATATGAATTGAGAAAATAACTTGGATATATACCATTTTAACTGCCAATTTTTTTTTATAAGACTTCAAGTTTGCTGCACCGTTTCTTAGTATCATGAATTCTTAGGGCTTAGTATAGAATTATAATAGACAATATTCTATAATAATAACATAATTTTCGTTTTATATATTTAAAACATAAATTTAATTGAAATATACATAACTTTAATACATAATACTTTTATTAGTATATTATAGAATTAGATATTGCGAGAAGTTTGACTTTTATTATTATTTTTTTGCTATTACAAAATATTTAACATACATGACAAAAATCAAACACAGACTTCTAGTTAAGCTAGAAGAGGCTCTGTTATTTCATCAAAGTGTTCTTGAATAATTTGACTTTTATTTTAGTCACTTAAAAATGAATACAAACAGATGGTGATAAATCGACAGTGTAATGACAGTATAGTTAACCTTTTAATACATACTTTATAATGATATGAAAAAAATATTAAAATTATATATATATATATATATATATATATATATATATATATATATATATATATATATATATATATATATGAATAATTTTAAATTTAATAATTAAATAAAAATTATTGAAAATTTTAAAATAGATAACTTTTATAAAACCTTATCACTATCAAATAATTCTTGTTTATTTCTTTTGCCAATTCTTTAATGATCAGAGTCAATGCTTAATGCTCAAGGCAAATCTTTGCCCATCAACCTTCATTAATCGAAGCTAAGTATTTTTACCCTTTTCTCGTATTTTTACCTTTATTGATTAGGGTTAACCGTATTTGACTTCTGAACTGATAGTGCACTCACATATATCTTTGTTTCTTATTTTTCCCACCTTTGCAGGGTTCGCCAATTGCCTAAGTTTCGAATAGTCGGTAACCCTAAACCCTGATCTTAATTATTACTTGTTCAGACCTATTACTTTATTTATCCCGCTGATTTCATTTTCCCTTTCCCCCGCTGGTTTCATTTTCCCTTTCCCCATTATTGCTTTAATTGTTAATATTAATTGCTGTGGTTAGTAATTCTAGGGAGTGCAAGCTTGTAATTAACCTAGAATAACTAATTATAAGATAAATATCTGAATCAAATCACGTGATTGTTGCACCCACGCACACTTTTAGGGTAACCTCTTTGCTCTTTGTTGCCTGTTGCCTTGTTGCCTTGTTGCCTTGTATTTTTTGCAGAATAGCCATGTCCCTCGGATACGAGGATACCTCAGCCATGTTGCCTCGGTAAATACAAAAGGTCATAAGACCCTAATGATGCTGCCTTCGACACACCAATATGACCTCGACCCTCGGAATTTGCCTACGAAAGGCTGAGGTATCCTCTGGTTGCCTACGAAAGGCTATTCTGGTCCTTCCCTTAGACTACCTGCCTCCCTATGGCATGGGACAGTCTTATGGCGAACGACATTGCGACGAACCTTCAACCTCCAAATAAAAGGCTTCCAGCCCTCTTATGACATGGATAGACCCTTTCACCCTGAAAGGCTAAAAGAACTGATTTTCTCCATTATTAAGGTAATTGCCCCTAATTGCCTTGCTCTGGCTAAAAACATTTTCATATTCTTTCTCATAAACCTTCAAAATGGCTACGCTCATTTACGAGCTAAAGTCCATATTCACTTCTTCTAAATTTCTTCAAAGAGCAAAGCAATAAAGAGCCCATGGAAAACCATGGATGCAAAGGGTGCCTTACACCTTCCCTTTGCATAATTACCCCCCGAACTCAGTTTTTTATTTAAAAGGTTTTTCCTGTTCTTTTAGCCTTTCTATTTATTTGGATAAAATAAAAGTCGGTGGCGACTCTTGCTTAACCGCGACATTTCGATAAAGTCAGTTCACCGTATTACAGCAGACATATTAAAGGTTGCAAGCATAAAATCTAGTCTGTCCAAAAAAAAGTACGGGCAAAATGAGCATACCGGACGGACCGTACCTGTTTTATCACCCCAACTTGCACATCAAACATACTTTTATGGTTTTATCTTTATTAAAAAATATTTTGGTTAAAAAATTAGAGTTTCTGATTATGGATGGGTTTAACCTCCTCTCTTGTATGAGTCTTTTCTCCGACAATGGTGCTTTCCACCTCTGACACGGAGGATATCCTCTCCTCAGTGGAGCTTTCCCCTCTATGGTGGGATTTTCTCTTTTCTGTCCCATTCCCTTTGAATCAACCATTTTCACTAGATCATTGCCTTATTCTACCTCCTACATCCAACATGATTCCACTCCTCTCCATCAAGAACCGCTAAATCCTTGCAGCTCAGCACCCATTTTCACCAACCAAGGGGCCAAAGGGGAACAAATATGAAAAACGCCCTCCTCTAGAGCCTCTACAGCCAGAAGATCTCAAATCTCTGAGATATTGTGTTGTCACTTTGTTTTCTGTTTTATTTCAGGTGTGTGTTTTGTTTTTACGTTCAACTTATTTTAAGTTTGCTCTTAAGGAATTTGATGAGATGCCTCAAAGATGTTTTGATGACGGAAAAGTGTTGATGAGTGAGAATCTAATAATGGTTATTGAAAATCAAATTTTCTTTTCCACTCAACAAATAATTTATTCACAGATGGTAAGTTTATTTAATCTCGAGAATCTGTATAATCGAACTGTGCAATCCATGACTAAAGAAATGATCCATAACTGAATAAATTTAAAGATTGTGGTTCCTAAACTCAGTTCTCATTTGTGGAAGAAATTTGCTTGGTTGCTTGGATTAAGGAATTGGATTAGTAATACTTTTTTGGTTTCCAACTTCTCTATGTTTATTGATATCCAAATATTAGTAGACTTAGTTATTAGTATTGTTTTTAGAATGTGGATGAGAAATGCCCTAAAATGTATTTCATTATACTTGTATTTTATCTATTTCATCTAACGAATGATGTTATTGACTATAATTTTTTTTTGTGGTAAAACTAAGAAGGCGAATATTTATAAAGTAACATCAGTATTGATTCTTAAACATTTTTGTAACTGCAATGAATCTTTTCAGAGGTGCTCACGATGTGGTTTCTTCAGCTCGGTAACTCGAAGCACAACGTGAGTATAATAATATGATTGTTAGTGAAGAAGTATTCTGGAAGCAACGTGCCAAAATGCATTGGTTATGTAGCGGTGATCGTAATACAAAGTTTTTTCCATAGATCGACCACTGTGAGGAAGAATTATATGAAACTGGACATGTTAGTGGATGAGAATAACTTCCAGGTGCGTGATCATGATGGTTTATATGGTATTGCTCAAAGGTATTTTGATAATCTCTTTGAGGCAAATGTTGGGGACTACGATCTGGTTCTTGATCTTATTCAACCGGTGATTTCTATGGAGGATAATACCAAGTTGTTAGCTAATATTACTAAAGAGGAATTGTATGCAGCCCTTAGCCTTATGCATACGGACAAATCACCGGGTCTTGATGGTTTCAACCCGGCTTTCTATCAGAAATTTTGGCATATATGCGGTGATGATATTTTTACAGTAGCTTAACATTGGCTTGCGCAAGGTTTTTTCCCTTCTTCGCTCAATGACACAAATATTTGCTTGATCCCTAAATGTCCTAAACCACAAACGATGAAAGAATTGTGACCTATTTCTTTGTGTAATGTAGCTTATAAGCTGGTTGCTAAATTGTTAGCCAACAAAATGAGGTGTTGTGTGGCCAAATGTGTTTTTGAGGAACAATCTGCATTTGTTGATAATCAGCCCACATTAGATAATGCAATGATGGCTATTGAGATTATTCATGCGCTCAAACGAAAGACTAGGGGGAATAAAGCTCATATGGCGTTGAAGATTGATATTAGTAAGGCGTATGATTTTTTGCGAGGTATGTTGAGAAGATTGGGGTTTGCAGATAGGTGGATTCATTGGGTGATGATGTGTGTGACATCGGTTAATTACATGGTTCTTGTCAATAATGACAGAGTTGGACCAATTCAGCCAGGGAGAGGTTTGAGACAAGGGGACCCACTGTCACCTTATCTCTTTATTCTTATTGCAGAGGGTCTCTCAGCTTTTATTAAGAGAGCTGTTTCTCGTGGGAACATTTATGGTGTCCAGATATGTAGAGGGCCACCTAGTGTGTCCCATCTGCTTTTTGCTGACGATTGTTTTTTATTTTGCAGGGCTAATATTGAAGAGGTGTCTTACCTTATGGAGTTACTTAAGATCTATGCCACTGCGTCAGGTCAACAGATTAATCTAACAAAGTCTGAGGTCTTTTTTAGTCGCAATCTTAGTATTCCGGCCCAGGAGGATATTGCAAAAATTATGGGAGTCCGTCATGTTCTTGGGACAAATACGTATTTGGGGCTTCCCTCGATGATTGGTCGTAGCAAGAAGGATACTTTTGCTTTTATCAAGGATCATATATGGAAAAGAATCAACTCTTGTAGGGGAAGATCGTTGTCTAAAGAGGGTAAGGAAGTCATGATAAAGTCGGTCTTGCAATCTATTCTGTCCTATATCATGAGTGTGTACATCATTCCTGATGCGGTGGTAGACGATATTGAGAAGATGTTGAATTCTTTTTGGTGGGGGTGGAAATAATAACAAAGGGATTCGATGGATGGCGTGAGAGAAGCTCTCTTGTTCTAAGAGGGATGAAGGTTTGGGTTTTAAGGATTTTAGAGCTTTAAACTTGGCTATGGTAGCTAAACAAGGATGGAAATTGAAGACTAAGCCTCACTCTTTTGTTTCCAAGTTCTTCAAAGCAATGTATTTCCCTAATACTTCTTTCTTGGATTCTAATATTTGTTTTAATCTGAGCTTTTTATGGAGAAGTCTTTGGAAAGTAAGAGATGTTTTGCGGATGGGTTGTAGATAGAGTATTAAGATGGTATCCAAATTAAAGTACTACATGAGCCTTGGATTCATGGAAGTATAGATTTCGTTTATGAGGACCATATCCTCAAGGTGTGTACAAGCTTTATGTTTAAGATCTTCTCTTGCCTAATACTAAACAGTGGAATATCCAGGTTGTTAATTCCTTGTTTGATCATGTAGTTGTAAAGGAGATCTTGAATGTTCCCTTGGTTGAGGACGTGGTAGTTGATAGGCTGGTTTGGAATGAAGAGAATAATGGCGAGTATAGTGTGCGTACAGGCTATAGACTTTTGAGAAACTTGCATGGTTATCACTCTAATTGTAAAGTTGTTGGTAATTGGGAGAATTTGTGGAACACCACGGCTGCGCCTAGAGTTAAACACCCTTTGTGGATAATTTGTAGAGGTTGCTTGCCATCGCGGGTTAGAGTCTGACAACACTTTGTTCATTGTCTGCCGGAATGCCTAGTTTGCGAAGTAAATGAAAAAGAGAATTGGCATGTGTTTTTCGGGTGTAATTCTAATATTCAGTGTTGGCGGGCAGTAGGTTTTTCTTCTATCATTGAGCCTTGTTTACAAGCTTTTAGTGATGCTAAATCTCTTATTCTCGATTTGCTATGATGGTAGCGGTGATTTGGAAGAACCACAATAATATAGTATGGAATAATGAAAGGGAGAGTCTCTCTAGATTAGGCTTGCAAGCCTATTTTAATTGGCAGGATTGGTTTGCAGCCCGGGATTATAATGAAAGAATTAATGGCAATCAAATTTCTTCAGTATGGTCTCCTCCTTCTAAAGGTTGGGTGAAATGTAATGTCGATGCCGACTTCAACATGCCTCACCGTTCTACTAACAGAGGTTGGTGTTTTCGCGATAACATGGGTAGATTCATTACTGCAGGAGTTGCTTGGGATATATGTAGTATGTCCTCGAGAGAAGCTGAGACTTTAGCATTGAAAGAAACTGTTCAACATGCTATTACCTTGAATTTAGATATGTGATATTCGAAAGCGACTCTCAAGTGGTAATTTAAGGCATTCATTATATATATATATATATATATATATATATATATATATATATATATATATATATATATATATATATATATATATATATATATATATATATATATATATATATATATTGGTAGCTCTGAATTTAACTATATTCTTCTTTCTATTAAGCTTTTATTCCAAACTTTGAGGTAAAATTTATTAAATGCCAAATAAATATGGTTGCCGACTCGTTAGTCAGACATCCAATTCTTAGTTTAGGCGTAGTATCGTTAATGTTGTGCCTCCTTGTATTGATTTTCATTTGATAAATAATATGAATTAATTTTGTTCTTGTAAAAAAAACATTTTTGTACTATAATTTTATTTGATTATTATTGATTCTTCAAGCGGGTTCCGAATTTCTAGGACCGAATTTTAAACATACATATGGATAACAATAAATATTTAATCTCTTGAAAGCTTTTTGTATTCATTTCTCTCTATTTAATTATATAAAGTGCATATGAACACTGAATATTGAATTATACGAATAAACATATAACAGCCAAACTAGATATAGACCCGCTGCCAGAAGTTGGGAATTCTTTAGTTTCTTGTTGAATGAGAACTTTAGACCAATGAATAATATTTTTTTTATAGTAATTAAACAATTAGACCAATGAAATTAGTTAGCGTCGTTGAGTTCATTTTATAAATAGTCTATGAGGTCGGTGACATGGAATTTCCAAGCAGATTGGATTAGATTTATATGATAATGATTAATTAAACCAAATGAATTTTTAGGTAGGTAATTGAATTGTAATTTACTATATATCATGTGCCTCACATGTATTGCGGTACATCACAATTTTCTGTTATACATACGGTGGGACAATTCTTTTAATATATAATTTGGCGATTTACAAGCTTAATAAAATATCACTAATCTATAATTTTAAATGTTGGCAAGGCAACAACCATCTTTGCCATGATAATGATAAAGTAATTTAAAAAAAGTATGAATGTTTTTACTACTTTTGCAAAGAATCTGATTTTTAAATGGCTTACGCCAACAAGTTTTCCCTCATGGCAGACAATCTATTATTATTATTATTATTATTATTAAGGAAAGGGATTACTGAATGCAATTTTTAATGGTGTTCACACATATCTTCTATGAAAAATTATAAATGTCTCTTAAATAAAGAGATGTATTTTCTTACGCATCCAAGTTCACACCACAACACTTCCGAATGCACTTAAATCTACATGCAACACTTCTTAAGTGATTCACCCTCGATTTGCCATAAATTAGTACGGGAGTGTATCTTCGTATTAATGGAAAGGTGAGTCTGCTTGTATACTTTTGTAAAAACTTACGCAAGTATACTTCCCGACGCATTTTAAGTTATATTATCGCGTCAAATCTTTCCCCTTCTTCATTTTTATCAAAACTTTGAACAAAAAAAAAAAAAGAAAGCAGGAGCTTATGAACAAACCCCATTTCCATCATTTTTCAACCTTCCTCACAACTTCTATTGCATGAGAAAGTAACCTGACGACCATGTTGTGGTTCCATGTACTGTGCATGTCCCTACTTCCGATGTCCCCGACTGTATCGAGTCCCGTGGATCTTGCATTCGTTCTGAGCGTGGAAATATTCTTTGCTTTCTTTCAGTTCCTTTCGTGGGTGTGTCGGGGACGATGTTTTGATTATGACAATGAGACATCTATCAAGCGTGTTTGTGACATTAGTCAAATGGTTTTAATCATGATTGTTCTTCAAGTGATTCATGATGATGATGATATCTAATCAATGAAGAAATATCTCAAGTCTCATCAGTCCAAGATATCAAGTTCTAGTCAAAATGCTAGTCATTAGTGAATCAAGCAAAGGAACTTGAAGACTTGAAGTTATGATCTTAAAGCTTGAAGGCTTGAAGGTGTAAAAGTTTGAAAGCTCGCATTATCCTGCGCTAGGATTTTTTTCCTAGTCTTGATCAGTTTATTATAAAAGGAATACAAATAAGTATTGAGATACCAAGACAATCACACACACTCACAACATATTTTCAAACCACATATCTTTTGATAAATCTTTTGAAAACCAATTCAGGCAAGCACTTAATGGATTGCAAGCTTTTTTTAATCAATTACGAAGATAAAAATATATTACCTATTCGATTAAGATGTCTTTTTAATTGATTAAATCAAAGTGTGATGTCTCATAATAGATTAAGGGGGTTAATAAACGATTAAAAGGCATGGAATTTCAAAAGCTCGTATTCAGATAGTTGTTGTATTGGTGTCATGCTAAAAGCTTTTATTCAAGTTTTTTGTTCTCTCGCGATATATTGGTTGATCGGAAAAATAGCAAGTGTACTATTTTTACGAAGTAGTAGTAAAAGGTTGAAAACCAAGTATCGATCACGAGGACTGCGTTGGAATATAAGTTTTATAATTATTCAATTAAACAAAAAGGCAACTGGTGTTTTTGATTGATTTATAATTTCTAAATTTAAAATAAAAATAGCGGAAAGTAAATTTAAGCTTTTTCACTAATATGAGTGAATGCCAAGGCAAGGTGTGTAATTTGCTCTGTAATAACTCTGAATCCTTATTTGAGATCTTTTCAACAAGTTCATGGTATTCAATTACTATATCTTTAGAGTGTTTGCCCCTAAATCCTTATTGGGCAAACCTTTGGTTTTTCATCTACAAACCTAAGTCCTTAGAGAGAACAGATAAAACCAAGCTTGTTTTCCATCAAGAATTCGTAGTGACCATAGGGTATCCCTAGTCCTAGGTGATATCTACTATGGTTCAATTTAATACAAACCTTAACAATTGCGAGCCAGCAATTTGTTAATCACAGAACAATCTTTATTGGTCCGATAAAGAAGGCATTATGAACAGTATAAAATTGAATTGAATAACATAAACATGAAGTCGATCAAATCCGAATATCAAAAGTCATTACAAACCAAATCAGGGACACCCCCTAGCATTGGGGGGTTTAGCTACTCATATTGTTCAAAAGAAATTCAAAAATATCAAAGTTAAACATTACAGATAATCGGGGAATTTGTGATCTTCAATTGCTCTTGCTCATGAATGATCTCTCTTCTCCAATAATCTCATACGTTGCTCTGCTTCAGATTCAATTCCTTTGGTTGTGTAAAAGATACCCCTTCTCTTCTCAATCCCTCACTATATATTGCAAACCCTTCTTTTTAAGTCGTAAAGTCCAAAACGCCCTTCTGGATCACTTTTTGAGTGAAAATCATAAAAAACATGAAAATCTGCGTAACAAGCCAACACGGGTCGTGTTGGGCAACACGGGTGCCCGTGTTGGTCCTTTGGATCCATTAAAAACAACTTGCGCTCAGTAGAAGCAACACGGGTCGTGTTAGGCAACATGGGTGCCCGTGTTGCACCACTGCTTTCTCCACTTCTTCCTTCTTGACTGCCCAGCAACACGGGTCGTGTTCCTCAACACGGGCGCCCGTGTTGCACTGCTGATCTTCTCTTTTCTTCTTTCTTTTGCTCTTTACGTCCGACATTTCTTGCACAGGTTCGCGTAAAGAATTTCCTAGATCTGAAGTACCATTGAACAACCAAACCAACGCATAAAATGGGAAAATAAACTCGAAAACTAACAAACGGATAAAACTTGCAAAAACAAACAAACTTGCTTAAACAGATTAAAAAGACTATACTATGACATTAAACAGTACAGAATACCTGGATTATCATCAGGAAAGTGACAAAGACATAGTGAGAATCGTGACCGATCACAATCCCAAACTTACTTCATTGCTTGTCCTCAAGTGATGCTCGAGAAACTAGCAAGGATCCCCCAATTTATCCGCAGATATCTTACCACAGTACTGCTGAGATCTTTCGCAACTTTCTTTTTGTTGGCCTTTCAATTGATTCCTTCTTCCCTGAATTTAGCGATTCAGCCATCCTTCCACAATGAGATGTCTCTTTACCTGTAAGCTTATTCACACTCTCACCAAAACTCTCGGGTTAAAGTGTTTTCACTCAAAGATCAAGGCATGCAAAGTCAGCTCATAGGTTTGGATAACATTTATCTTCATCTCCTACACACAAGAAACACACTTTTTTGAGGTCTTTTACGGTTGTAACGGGGCTAAGGGACAAGGTGGGATCAACAAACAAATGGGAGAACTAGTGGCTTTTGGCTTAGAATCAGAGTTATTATCTCGCTCACTGTGTTAGTATGGAGTTCACAATTACCAATGTCGGGCACCGTTTCTTAAGATCCTTCACTGACTACTCATGTATTTCTTTGAGCATCTCTTTTCTTTCGCATTTTATTATCAGATCAAATTCTCCTATAAGTAAGTGCCCCTTTTTGTAATTATCATTTATTTTTCTCTTTTTTTTTTTTCTTTTTTGGTTCTTTTGCACTTACCTACTTTTCTGCTTTCGGTGTACCGACCCCAAACTTAAATTGTTTCACAGCTTGCAACCATAACAACTCTTATCTAAGCAGGGTGAGGAAGTGTTTGGGTTATTGGTTAATTCATGCATGTAATCAAACAAACAAAAGGCTGTATGGCTCAAACGGGGTGAACAAGGGATAACGTGAAAAGGTTAGCTTGAAAGGCTCAAGTGTAAAACAAACAAGTGCCTCAGTGTGTAGACATGTGCATAGGAAGTTCCAACAAATACTTACACAAACCAAAAGTGACGATGACATACCTGACAACTCTCATGATGATTTTTGTATTTGGCTTTTTATAATCCTCACCATGTTTGGTCATGCTTACAGGATCCAGGAACACTTCTTGTGTGGTACAACCTTATCGCCTCATCAGTTCTACAGGTCTATCGTCCGGTCCAAAGCTTAAAAGTGCGTCCGATCATTAAGCTCAACAGTACCAACTCTTTGGGGTTCCTTTCATCATTGTGAGGTGCAATTCGGTTCACTATCTCAGGTTCTCATCACTTGTCCTGCTAACAATATCAACATCCTGCACTGACATGTCATAGCTAACACACAAACTAACATAAAGTACTGAAAACAATAAATAAAAAAAATACGAAATAATAATGAAAATGAAAAGAACATACTGAAAAACAATAAAAGACTCCCCCCACGCCTGAACGAAACATTGTCCGCAATGTTTTTGCACAAGCATGAGAGGCACATACCGGACCTACTGAGGAGGGGGTGGAAATTGCAACATCAGGCGTTGCATCATCTCGTGCATATCAGTGATCATTATTCCTTGACGAGTCTTCTCTTCTCCCTGCCGGGTTTGCTCAGTTCGCAGATGCCCAATTTCAGATTGGACCCATTCCCATTGATTTGGAGCCATAGAAGAGGTTCCTGAACCATAAGTATCAAAATGAGAGGGCTCCTGTGGAAACTGCTGGTGAGTCGGGTCGTCGCCGTCTCCTTGATTACCTGCATCAAAATCAACATCTTGGTCGTCTCCTTCCGGAGCGACATGAGAGTAAAGCCAGTTAGCACGATTAAACGGGCTGGCTTTTGCCGGGTCAGGTAATTCAAACAAGAATCCACTTCTGCTTGTTAACCAATAGCCACCATTGGAAATAGTAATCATGGATTGATGAATAAGAGACTCCATATCAATCTTAATTTTACCTGCAATAGGAGTGTCAGTGTCCAATAATTCTTTGTACCCAAAATGAACCGCAATTTGGGTGATAAGACCACCCACAGAAATTCCACCCGACGAGGCCCGACCTACCTTGCCTAGAAAATCAGCCACGAACGCGATGGCATTAAGCACATCCTGATGAAGCATTGCATAGAGGAAAAAAAGTTCCCTCATGGTCGCAACGCCATGACTATCACCCCGGCCAAATACAGTGTATGCAAGGCCTTTCTGGGCATAGCGAATACATGGATTCTGAATCCATGAGGACTTAGCACTCGCGGCGACATACGCCTCCAATCCTGTGATATCGCCTCAAAATTGTTGTCCTGGGAATTCATCCGGAACAGCCCCTGGTCCATAGATGGGCAATTTGAGGATACCCCCTAATTCCTCTACTGTTAACTCATGGGTTTGGTTAAACAAGCGGAACTTAAGGGTACCAAAGAAATACTTAATAGCCCCGTTCCACTTTCTTTCTAAATGAAACTCTATGGTGCTTAGAAACTCAAGAGTGAGGCGTTCATAGGATGGTGCCTCCATATACATAAATTCCAGCATGCCCACAGAATGAAATAGCCTATCAATATCAGTTTTAATGCCAAGAGTATTCATGGTGTTTTCACAGATATACCTGGTGGGAATGAGCTTCCGTTTGACATGGTTCAAATATCTTTGGTGATGCTTAGGGTCTTCAAAGAGAATGTCATGCGGGTTGGATTGGCGGACCGGCCTTTTGCGAGTGCCTGCAGCCTCGGCGACTTGCTTACCCGTGTTGGTTCTTTTCTTTGGTGGCATTATGTGTACCTACAAAAAACAAAAATTTGCAAAACGAAAAATTTAAGAATTAGGATAAAAAACTACCGTAGGGTTGGAGAGGATGAGGAATGGAACGATTTTTGTGAAGGTTGATAGGGGTTTAGAGTGGTGTAGAGGAAGAAGGTGGGAGCTTTATGGAAGGGTTGTAATGGAGGTTTAGGTTTTTTGGTGGAAGAGAGAGGTTGAAGAAGGAGGTTTATGAGAGAAAGAGAAAGAAAATAAATAGAAAATAGGGGTAAATGAGGGAAATTCGTTGCTGATTGGATGGAAAAGAGGTGGGATGGGTGGGGTCCATGGGCCCATATAAAAATTTTTGAAAATTTTTTCACGCACAGGCAACACGGCCCGTGTTGCGCAACACGGCCAACCGTGTTGCCTCACTGATTTTTTTTCTTTCTGAAAACAGCTTGGTCCCAGTGGACGCAACACGGCCCGTGTTGTGCAACACGGCCACCCGTGTTGCTCCATTGTTTTCACCCTTTCTCACTTCTTTTTTTCCATAATTCGCCTAGGGCAACACGGCCCGTGTTCCACAACACGGCCACCCGTGTTGCACCCCTGGTTCCACTTTTCTAACAAATTTTTTTCTTCAGTTTTTCTTGTTTTTCCTCACCTTGTGACCACCACTAGGATTAGCTTTTCCTGGAACATTAAGAAGAAACAAAACACACATAAAATAACACAAAGAGAATACGTTAGAAATATCCGTGGGTTGCCTCCCACGAAGCGCTTCGTTTAACGTCGCTTGGCTCGACGATTGTTCATCTTATCCTGTAAGACGAACACTGTGAATCAGACCACTTTCTTGTCCTTGATAATACGGCTTCACACGCTGTCCATTCACTTTAAATGTATCCCCGTTGGTTTGATTTTTTAATTCTATTGCTCCATGAGGGAATACTTTGTGAATTAGGAATGGTCCTGACCATCGTGACTTTAACTTTCCAGGGAAAAGTTTCAACCTGGAATTAAACAGCAATACCAATTGACCCTCCCGCAGTTCCTTTTTCTGAATCCGCTGATCATGCCATCTTTTTGTTTGTTCCTTGTAGATTTTGGCATTCTCGTATGCTTGATTGCGGAACTCTTCCAGTTCGTGAAGTTGAGTTGTTCGAGCTTCACCGACTTTCAGAAAATCACAGTTAAGGAATTTGGTGGCCCAAAACGCTTTGTGTTCGAGTTCAAGAGGTAGGTGGCATACCTTTCCATACACCAATTGATACGGAGACATACCTATCGGGGTCTTGTACGCTGTTCTGTATGCCCAGAGAGCGTCATCTAACTTGGTCGACCAGTCTTTGCGAGAGGCACTAACAGTTTTTTCCAGAATTTGTTTTATTTGCCTGTTAGAAACCTCGACTTGCCCACTTGTTTGAGGATGATACGGGGTGGCGATCTTGTGTTTCACATTGTATTTTTTCCACAAATTCTCCATTAGTTTATTTAAGAAGTGAGTACCTTCATCACTAATTAGTGCTCTGGGTACTCCAAACCTAGAGAAGATGTTATGCTTGAGAAAAGTCACCACCACTTTCGCATCATTGGTGGGTAAAGCTACAGCTTCCACCCACTTTGATACGTAGTCAACTGCTACCAAGATGTAATTCTTCCCGAAGGATGGGGGGAACGGTCCCATAAAATCAATCCCCCATAAGTCGAACAGTTCCACTTCCAACATAGCATTCTGAGGCATCTGATTTCGCTTTGAGATGTTACCTGTTCTTTGACATTTGTCACATTCTCGAACAACATGGTGAGCATCCTTAAATAAGGTCGGCCAGTATAACCCAGATTGTAAGACTTTCGCAGCAGTTCTATCTCCACTAAAGTGTCCCCCATAGTCTGAGTCATGGCATGCTTTTAGTACATCCCTTTGTTCCTCCTCTGGTACGCACCGTCTGACCAACCCATCTATCCCTTTCTTGTATAGGAAGGGGTCATCCCATAAGTAGAACCTGCAATCATGAAGAAACTTTTTCTTGCGGTTAGAATCAAAATCTTCTGGAATTACCCCACCTACCAGATAATTTGCATAATCGGCAAACCAAGGTGCACCAACAACAGCAAGGATATGTTCATCTGCGAATTCATCCTTTATTGGGCGTTTTTCCTCTGTTTCCTCGATAGGTGACATTCGAGAAAGATGGTCTGCGACTGTGTTTTCACACCCCTTTTTATCACGAATCTCCACATCGAACTCCTGAAGGAGTAAGATCCATCTCAGAAGCCTTGGCTTAGAATCCTGTTTGGCAAAAAGATACTTCAAAGCAGCATGGTCAGTGTAAATAATAACTTTAGAACCCAACAGATATTGCCTGAATTTATCAAAGGCATAAACAACAGCTAGCAACTCTTTTTCAGTTGTTGCGTAATTTATCTGTGCAGGGTTTAAAACATGACTAGCGTAGTAAATAACATGTAACAATTTGTCCCTACGCTGTCCTAGAACCGCCCCTACTGCAATGTCACTTGCATCACACATGATCTCGAAAGGTAGAGACCAATCTGGGGCCACAACAATTGGTGCCGAAACTAGTTTTTTCTTAATTGTTTCAAATGCTGCGGCACACTCTTTATCAAAATTAAAGACCCTGTCCTTAACCAACAGAGTAGTTAAGGGTTTAGCTATTTTAGAAAAATCTCTTATGAACCTGCGGTAGAAACCCGCATGCCCTAAGAAACTTCGAATACCTTTCTCATTCATTGGTGGCGGTAGCTTTGATATGACTTCTATTTTTGCTTGGTCAACTTCTATTCCTTTGTGGGAAATTTTGTGACCCAACACTATACCTTCACGCACCATAAAGTCACACTTCTCCCAGTTGAGGATCAAGTTGGTCTGTTGACATCTTTCTAACACAAGAGCAAGATTAGTTAAACAATTATCAAAAGACTTACCAAAAACTGAGAAGTCGTCCATGAATACTTCCATATGCTTTTCAAGCATATCATCAAAGATGGCTTGCATGCATCTTTGAAAAGTAGCTGGAGCATTACATAACCCGAATGGCATCCTTCTATATGCAAAAATACCAAACGGGCAAGTGAAAGCTGTCTTTTCTTGATCTTCTGGTGCGACCGCTATTTGATTATACCCCGAATAACCATCGAGGAAACAATAGTAATCATGACCCGCTAACCTTTCTAGCATTTGGTCTATGAAAGGTAACGGGAAGTGGTCCTTTCTTGTCGCCAGATTCAGCCTTCTGTAATCGATGCAAACTCTCCATCCTGTTACTGTCCTTGTAGGGATTAACTCATTTTTCTCATTTTTTATTACCGTGGTTCCTCCCTTCTTCGGCACTACATGTACAGGACTCACCCAAGCACTATCAGATATCGGGTATATCATCCCCGCATCTAATAGTTTCACCACTTCTTTTCTGACTACTTCCTTCATTGCTGGATTCAACCTTCGTTGAGGTTGGACTACCGGTTTGTGATCATCCTCCATGAGAATTTTATGCATACAAACCGTAGGACTAATACCTTTCAAATCGTCAATAGACCATCCCATGGCCCCTTTGTGCTTTTTCAGAACTTCAACCAGTTTGTTCTCTTGGATAACTTCAAGGTGTGAACTTATGATAGCCGGACATTTGCTTTCTGTGTCTAGGAAGACATATTTTAGGTTCTCCGGTAGTTGTTTCAATTCAGCCCCCTTCTTTGGTTCTTCTTTCTTTTCCTCTACTAATGGTTGCCTTAAATCCTCCCACCGATTTTGTCGACAACTTTTAAAGAAAGGTTTTGCCTCCATCATATTCAACACTTCTATCTCTTCTTCGTCAACCTCTTCAGTTTCGTTGAAAATTGATAAACTCAACACTCTTTCTAAAGGTAATTGTTGTGACTTCAAAGCATTCTCATTGTGAACAATTTGATCAATCACCTCAATATGTTGACTAGTAGCCACATCATCCTTGTATTTCATGGTGTTTCGCACATCAATTTTTAACTCTTCATCATACACCTTCAAGGTCATCGTGCCCTCTTCTATGTCTATCAAACATCTCCCGGTCTCTAAGAATGGTCTTCCCAAAATGACCGGGATTTCTTCATCTTCTGGCATCTCTAGAATTACAAAATCTACTGGAAACACAAACTTGTCTATTTTTACAAGCACATCTTCTACTATCCCGTACGGTCTTTTTACGGAATGATCGGCAAATTGGAGTGTCATTCTTGTATCTTGAACTTTACCAATTCCCAATCTCTTGTAGATGGACAGCGGCATAAGGCTAACACTTGCTCCTAAGTCAATAAGAGCCTTTTTAAATGATCTATCCCCAATAGTACAAGGAATAGTTACAGAGCCTCGGTCTTTCTTCTTCACCGGAATCTTCATACCCTGCAAAATAGCACTACAAGTTTCAGTTAGAATAATCGGATCACAATCGGTTGTCCTTTTCTTGGAGATGATATCTTTCATGAACTTGGCATAGGTAGGCATTTGTTCTAACGCCTCCAGGAATGGAATGTTCAACTCGAGTTTCTTAAACATTTCCAAGAATTTTTGAAAGTTTTTCTCGTGCTGTCCTTTCTTCTTATTTCTTGTTGGAAAGGGTAATTTGATTTCCGATTTTTGTTCACTAGTCTTCCCTTTAGTTGTTGGTTCCAACACACCTAAATCTTCAACTTGAGCTTCATTCTCTTTTATTTCTACATCTACTTCAAGCAATGGCTCTCCTTCTTTAGCAATCTCCTCAACAACCTCTTTCGCTTTACCACTTCTAGTTACTATAGCGCTCACATTATTATGGTCTTTGGGATTTGTAACTGTGGCACTAGGCAGAGCACCAGGTTGCTGAGGGCTTGCCAATTGTTGTGCTATTTGACTCATTTGAATTTCAAGATTTTTAATTGATGCTCCTGTATTCCGAAAATTACTTCTTGTTTCTTCTTGAAATTGGGAGCTTTGAGCAGCCATCTTTTCAATGGCGATCTCCCAATCTGCTTTTCTTTGCCCTTGTTGCTGGAATTGTTGTTGAGGTTGCTGATACGGCTGTTGATAAGGTTGTTGTTGTGGTGGCCTATATTGTTGCTGTTGTTGTGGAATACCTTGATAAGAAGCAGCCCCTTGTTTTGGAACGTTCCCTTGTTGATCTTTCCAGGAGAAATTCGGATGATTCTTCCATCCTGGATTGTAAGTATTTGAGTAAGGGTTGTTCTGTTTCAAAAAGTTAATTTCTTCCACCTGCTGGGCTGTTGCCACACAATGCACGGCAAAGTGAGGCCCTCCACATATTTCACAATTCACTGCTTGACTCGGTTGAACCGGCTGAACTTGAACCACCGTTTGTTTTGCAAGAGCCATTTGTTTCATTCTACGCTCAACTTCAGCTGCGATTTGCTCTTCCATCTTAACAATTTGATTTGTCAACTTCAAATCAACTAACCCTTCTGGTTGATTTACACTGCGGTCATACAGCTCTAAGTGTTCGTTTGCTGCAATAGCATCAATGATCTTCTTTATTTCAGTGGCTGTTTTAAAATTTGTTGAACCACCAGCAGCTGTGTCAATGAGTTGTTTAGTCTTAAGCTTAAGACCATTCACAAAATTCTGCATTTGCTCGGTTGCATCCATGTTATGAGTAGGACATGCAACCAACAACCGCTTGAATCTTTTATAAGCATCTCCAAGTGATTCTCCTTCCTTCTGTTTAAAATTAACTATATCATATCTCTTGCGGATATACACAGAAGCTGGAAAATATTCATTCAGAAATGTTGTCTCCATTTGTTGCCAAGTTGTGATACTTCCAGCAGGTAAAGAGTAAAACCACTCTTCAGCATCGTCTGATAATGTAAATGGAAACATCACCAATTTCTTGGCTTCTTCAGAATGCCCCTCTATCTTCAATGATGTTGTCATAGTAAGAAACCTTTGTAAGTGCTTATTTGCATCTTCATTGATCCTTCCAGAGAATGGTTTCTTTTCAAGTTGTCTTATTGTTGCCGGATGTAGCTGAAAATGGGCAACGTTGACCGGTTGGTTAACAATTGTCATCCGGCCAAGAGGTGCATTTGCCCCTCCATAATCACCCAAAAGCCTTTCCACAGGAGGTGGGTCTTCGGCCATAGTTTCAGGTTCAGAATCTGAATGCTCAGAATGTATTGAATGAGTCTTCTCTGTTTCTGGATCTGAAACTATCAGTGGTTCTTCTTTTGCTTCCAGTTCTCTTTGTTTAGCTTCTCGGCGTCTTGCTCGAAATAATCTTTCTGGTTCTGCATCAAAAAGAAGTTCAACTGAGGCCTTACCTCGCATACAAAGATTAGATGAATATTAGTATGAGCAATTAAAATACAGAAAATAAAATTTTGGTTGCAGAGCAACAAAAATTCAATTGAATTATTATTTAACTTATATTTGGCAGTCCCCGGCAACGGCGCCAAAAACTTGATCGGAAAAATAGCAAGTGTACTATTTTTACGAAGTAGTAATAAAAGGTTGAAAACCAAGTATCGATCACGAGGACTGCGTTGGAATATAAGTTTTATAATTATTCAATTAAACAAAAAGGCAACTGGTGTTTTTGATTGATTTATAAGTTCTAAATGTAAAATAAAAATAGCGGAAAGTAAATTTAAGCTTTTTCACTAATATGAGTGAATGCCAAGGCAAGGTGTGTAATTTGCTCTGTAATAACTCTGAATCCTTATTTGAGATCTTTTCAACAAGTTCATGGTATTCAATTACTATATCTTTAGAGTGTTTGCCCCTAAATCCTTATTGGGCAAACCTTTGGTTTTTCATCTACAAACCTAAGTCCTTAGAGAGAACAGATAAAACCAAGCTTGTTTTCCATCAAGAATTCGTAGTGACCATAGGGTATCCCTAGTCCTAGGTGATATCTACTATGGTTCAATTTAATACAAACCTTAACAATTGCGAGCCAGCAATTTGTTAATCACAGAACAATCTTTATTGGTCCGATAAAGAAGGCATTATGAACTGTATAAAATTGAATTGAATAACATAAACATGAAGTCGATCAAATCCGAATATCAAAAGTCATTACAAACCAAATCAGGGACACCCCCTAGCATTGGGGGGTTTAGCTACTCATATTGTTCAAAAGAAATTCAAAAATATCAAAGTTAAACATTACAGATAATCGGGGAATTTGTGATCTTCAATTGCTCTTGCTCATGAATGATCTCTCTTCTCCAATAATCTCATACGTTGCTCTGCTTCAGATTCAATTCCTTTGGTTGTGTAAAAGATACCCCTTCTCTTCTCAATCCCTCACTATATATTGCAAACCCTTCTTTTTAAGTCGTAAAGTCCAAAACGCCCTTCTGGATCACTTTTTGAGTGAAAATCATAAAAAACATGAAAATCTGCGTAACAAGCCAACACGGGTCGTGTTGGGCAACACGGGTGCCCGTGTTGGTCCTCTGGATCCATTAAAAACAACTTGCGCTCAGTAGAAGCAACACGGGTCGTGTTAGGCAACACGGGTGCCCGTGTTGCACCACTGCTTTCTCCACTTCTTCCTTCTTGACTGCCCAGCAACACGGGTCGTGTTCCTCAACACGGGCGCCCGTGTTGCACTGCTGATCTTCTCTTTTCTTCTTTCTTTTGCTCTTTACGTCCGACATTTCTTGCACAGGTTCGCGTAAAGAATTTCCTAGATCTGAAGTACCATTGAACAACCAAACCAACGCATAAAATGGGAAAATAAACTCGAAAACTAACAAACGGATAAAACTTGCAAAAACAAACAAACTTGCTTAAACAGATTAAAAAGACTATACTATGACATTAAACAGTACAGAATACCTGGATTATCATCAGGAAAGTGACAAAGACATAGTGAGAATCGTGACCGATCACAACCCCAAACTTACTTCATTGCTTGTCCTCAAGTGATGCTCGAGAAACTAGCAAGGATCCCCCAATTTATCCGCAGATATCTTACCACAGTACTGCTGAGATCTTTCGCAACTTTCTTTTTGTTGGCCTTTCAATTGATTCCTTCTTCCCTGAATTTAGCGATTCAGCCATCCTTCCACAATGAGATGTCTCTTTACCTGTAAGCTTATTCACACTCTCACCAAAACTCTCGGGTTAAAGTGTTTTCACTCAAAGATCAAGGCATGCAAAGTCAGCTCATAGGTTTGGATAACATTTATCTTCATCTCCTACACACAAGAAACACACTTTTTTGAGGTCTTTTACGGTTGTAACGGGGCTAAGGGACAAGGTGGGATCAACAAACAAATGGGAGAACTAGTGGCTTTTGGCTTAGAATCAGAGTTATTATCTCGCTCACTGTGTTAGTATGGAGTTCACAATTACCAATGTCGGGCACCGTTTCTTAAGATCCTTCACTGACTACTCATGTATTTCTTTGAGCATCTCTTTTCTTTCGCATTTTATTATCAGATCAAATTCTCCTATAAGTAAGTGCCCCTTTTTGTAATTATCATTTATTTTTCTCTTTTTTTTTCTTTTTTGGTTCTTTTGCACTTACCTACTTTTCTGCTTTCGGTGTACCGACCCCAAACTTAAATTGTTTCACAGCTTGCAACCATAACAACTCTTATCTAAGCAGGGTGAGGAAGTGTTTGGGTTATTGGTTAATTCATGCATGTAATCAAACAAACAAAAGGCTGTATGGCTCAAACGGGGTGAACAAGGGATAACGTGAAAAGGTTAGCTTGAAAGGCTCAAGTGTAAAACAAACAAGTGCCTCAGTGTGTAGACATGTGCATAGGAAGTTCCAACAAATACTTACACAAACCAAAAGTGACGATGACATACCTGACAACTCTCATGATGATTTTTGTATTTGGCTTTTTATAATCCTCACCATGTTTGGTCATGCTTACAGGATCCAGGAACACTTCTTGTGTGGTACAACCTTATCGCCTCATCAGTTCTACAGGTCTATCGTCCTGTCCAAAGCTTAAAAGTGCGTCCGATCATTAAGCTCAACAGTACCAACTCTTTGGGGTTCCTTTCATCATTGTGAGGTGCAATTCGGTTCACTATCTCAGGTTCTCATCACTTGTCCTGCTAACAATATCAACATCCTGCACTGACATGTCATAGCTAACACACAAACTAACATAAAGTACTGAAAAAAATAAATAAAAAAAATACGAAATAATAATGAAAATGAAAAGAACATACTGAAAAACAATAAAAGACTCCCCCCACGCCTGAACGAAACATTGTCCGCAATGTTTTTGCACAAGCATGAGAGGCACATACCGGACCTACTGAGGAGGGGGTGGAAATTGCAACATCAGGCGTTGCATCATCTCGTGCATATCAGTGATCATTATTCCTTGACAGATGCTAGAGTTCTAATCATCAACGATGACTAATCCATATTTCTTCCCTCTAACAGATGCTGTTTTGACTGGGCCAAACAGATCAATGTGCAAGAGTTCTAACAGCCTTGAGGTAGAAACACATTCTTAGACTTGAATGCAGGTCTGGAGAACTTGCCCTTCTGACATGCTTCACAAAGAGCATCTGATTTGTATTTCAGATTTGGGAGTCCTCTGACCAGATTTAGTTTGTTAATCTGAGAAATCTTTCTCAAACTAGCATGACCTAATCTTCTGTGCCAGACCCATTGCTCTTCAGAAACAGACATAAGACAAGTCACCTTCTGCTTCTCAAGATCAGAAAGATCAATCTTATAAATGTTGTTCTTCCTCTTGCCTGTAAATAGGATTGAGCCATCCTTCTGACTTACAGCCTTGCAAGACTTTTGATTGAAGATTATATCATAACCATTGTCACTCAATTGACTTATGGACAATAAGTTATGCGTTAATACTTCTACAAGAAGTACATTAGTTATGGAAGGAGAGTTACCAAGACTTATGGTTCCAGAGCCAATGATTTTGCCCTTCTGATCTCCTCCAAACTTGACTTCTCCACCTGGTTTAAGCACCAGGTCTTGGAATGTAGACCTTCTTCCCGTCATGTGTCGCGAGCACCCAGAGTCCAGGTACCATGACATTTTGCTTTCTGTCCTCTTTTCCGCCAAGGATATCTGCAATAGGAATAATCTTTTCCTTAGGTACCCACAATTTCTTGGGTCCTTTCTTGTTAGTTCTCCTCAAGTTCTGATTGAACTTGGGTTTAGCAAAATATTTAGCAGGAGGAACAATATGATATTTCTTATTCTGAGTTCCATGATATTTCTTAGGTTGTGTCACATGCTTCTTGGTATGTGCTAAGTGAAAGCTTTGTGCATGTGATGTGTGCTTAATATCATGGGAGTGGCCAAATTTAAATTGGTTATACAGAGGCTTGTATGATATTTTCATATCATCCACATATTCAAGCTTGTATGGGATTTCACCCTCATAACCAATGCCAACTCTCTTGTTTCCAGACACAGCATATATCATAGAAGCTAGCTGACTTCTGCCAATACTTCTAGATAAGAACTTCCTGAAACTTAAATCATATTCTTTCAGAATATGATTCAGACTGGGAGTGGATTTTTCTGAATCAGAAGGAGATCCAACATTATTGGATAATTTTAAAACTTTTTCTTTTAATTCAGAATTTTCCAACTCAAGCTTCTTGGTTTCAAATTCAAATTGCTTTTTCAGCTTTTTGTATTTGATACTAAGATGAGCTTTTAATTCAAGAAGCTCTGTTAGACTGGAAACTAACTCTTCTCTAGATAGTTCAGAAAATACCTCTTCAGAATCTGATTCTGATGTAGATTCTGATCCATCATCTTCTGTCGCCATCAGCGCAAAGTTTGCCTGCTCTCCTTCAGAGTCTGATCCTGATTCTGATTCAGAATCATCCCATGTTGCCATAAGACCATTCTTCTTATGAAACTTCTTCTTGGGATTCTCCTTCTGAAGTTTCGGACACTCGTTCTTGTAATGTCCAGGCTCATTGCACTCATAGCAGACAGCCTTCTTCTTGTCAGATCTTCTGTCACCAGAAGATTCTCCTCGTTCAAATTTCTTTGAACTTCTGAAGCCTCTGAACTTCCTTTGCTTGCTCTTCCAGAGTTGGTTCACCCTTCTGGAGATCATGGACAGTTCATCTTCTTCTTCAGATTCTGATTCTTCAGGATCTTCTTCTCTAGCCTGAAAAGCGTTAGTGCATTTTTTAATATTAGATTTTAATGCAATAGACTTACCTTTCTTCTGAGGCTCGTTTGCGTCCAGCTCAATTTCATGGCTTCTCAAGGCACTGATAAGCTCTTCCAAAGAAACTTCATTCAGATTCTTGGCAATCTTGAATGCAGTCACCATTGGGCCCCATCTTCTGGGTAAGCTTCTGATAATCTTCTTTACATGATCAGCCTTGGTGTAGCCTTTATCGAGAACTCTCAATCCAGCAGTCAGAGTTTGAAATCTTGAAAACATCTTTTCAATGTCTTCATCATCCTCCATCTTGAAGGCTTCATATTTCTGGATTAGAGCAAGAGCTTTAGTCTCCTTGACTTGAGCATTTCCCTCATGGGTCATTTTCAAAGACTCATATATATCATGGGCAATTTCCCTGTTAGATATCTTCTCATAGTCATGATGAGATAGCATTCAGCAAAACAGCCCTGCATTTATGATGATTCTTGAAATCTTTCTTTTGATCATCAGTCATTTCACTTCTCGTGAGCCTTACACCAGTAGCTTTAACATGATGTTTGTAACCATCCAACAGAAGATCCCATAGATCAGCATCCAGACCAAGAAAGTAACTTTCCAGTTTATCTTTCCAATATTCAAAGTTTTCACCATCGAATATTGGTGGTCTAGTATAACCATTGTTACCATTGTATTGCTCAGCAGAGCCAGATGTAGATGCAGCTGGATTTGTTGGAATTTCACCAGCCATCTTTTACTGAAGCGTTTTTCTCTTCCTGAATCTTTTCTAAACACGGTTAAGTGCTTGCACCTTAGAACCGGCGCTCTGATGCCAATTGAAGGATAGAAAAACACTTAGAAAGGGGGGGTTTGAATAAGTGTAGTCTTAAAAACTTGAGCGATAAAAATAAATTGCACAGTTATTTTTATCCTGGTTCGTTGTTAACTAAACTACTCCAGTCCACCCCCGCGGAGTGATTTACCTCACCTGAGGATTTAATCCACTAATCGCAATCTAGAGTATCCTGATCACAACCTGATCACTCCAGGAACAAATGCTTAGACACAAGCTAAGGCTTTCTTAGAGTATCCTGACCACCACGTGATCACTCTAATTACAACTGCTTAGACACAAGCTAAGACTTCCTAGAGTATCCTGATCAACACTTGATCACTCTAGTTACTTACAAATTAATGTAATCAAATAAGAGTTTTACAATGCTTCTTAAAAGCTATAATCACAACAGTGATATTTCTCTTAACGTTTAAGCTTAATCTCACTAATATATTACAACAGCAATGTAGTGAGCTTTGATGAAGATGAAGTTTCTGAGCTTTGAATTGAACAACGTTTCAGCAAGTTAATATTCACAGAATTTGATTCAGAGTTGTTAACCTTGCTTCTCATCAGAACTTCATATTTATAGGCGTTTGAGAAGATGACCGTTGAGCACATTTAATGCTTTGCGTGTTCCGTACAGCTTTGCATTTAATGTTTCACGCTTTTGTCAACTACCTTGAGCCTTGTTCACGCTGTGTCTACTGACGTTGCCTTTAATAGCTTCCAACGTTCCTTTTGTCAGTCAGCGTAGCCTGCCACCTGTACTTTCTTCTGATCTGATGTTTGAATATAATATTTGAATATCATCAGAGTCAAACAGCTTGGTGCATAGCATCTTCTTGTCTTCTGACCTTGAAGTGCTTCTGAGCGTGATACCATGAGAACTTCAGTGCTTCTGCTTCTGATCCCAAGTTCTTCTGATGCTTCCATAGACCCATGTTCTGATTCTGCCTTGACCATCTTCTGATGTCTTGCCAGACCATGTTCTGATGTTGCATGCTGAACCTTCTGAGACAAAGCTTCTGAGCGCTGATTTGTGCATACTCTTTATATATTTCCTGAAATGGAAATTGCAATGTATTAGAGTACCACATTATCTCACACAAAATTCATATCCTTGTTATCATCATAACTAAGAATATTGATCAGAACAAATCTTGTTCTAACAATCTCCCCCTTTTTGATGATGACAAAAACATATATAAATGATATGAATTTGCGATCAGAAAGAGCAGACGGCTAAAGACAAATTACACAGCTATAGCATAAGCAAGTGAATATGTCTCCCCCTGAGATTAACAATCTCCCCCTGAGATGAATAATCTCCCCCTGAAATAAATACTCGAAGAACTTTAATAATAAAAGACTTCCCTGATTATTTCGGTAGAGACGATCACATAAGCTTCTTTCTTCTGATAATTCATAGCTTCTGACTTCTGCTTCCATTGGACAGCTTCAGAACTTGAATTTCTTTAGATCCCTAGAACACTCACAGCTTCTGATTCCTGCTTCCATTTAGGACAGCTTCAGAACTTGAATTTCTTTGATCTTCAGAACATTCACAGCTTCTGATTCCTGCTTCCATTTAGGACAACTTCAGAACTTGAATTTCTTTGATCTTCAGAACATTCACAGCTTCTGATTCATGCTTCCATTTAGGACAGCTTCAGAACTTGAGTTTTCTGGATCTTTAGAACATTCACAGCTTCTGATTTCTGCTTCCCTCGGATAGCTTCAGAGCTTTGAATTTCTTCTTATATCACTTCATGCTAGATTGTATCAGAACATTGTTGAATGTACCAGAGCATCATCAGAGCATCTCTACATCCTGAAATGTTACAGAACAAAACTAAACGACAAAAGTCAGCATGAATGAGTTAGAACATAAGATGTGTATCAGAATACAAAATATGTATCAGAGCCATATACGCCACATAGAATATATCAGATCCAATAGACAATGTATCAGAGCAAATAGACAATGATTTGGATCATATTCTATTATCCGAATTTTTGATCATTCTTCATTCTTGCTTCTGATTCTGAAGCTTCCTAGCACTCAGCTTGCTTCAAGAATCCAAGAGCTTGATTCATAAAGAGTTGCTTCATCATCTCGTTGCTTCCTTATATTGATCTTGAATCTTCGATTCCTGCAACAACACAACTTAAAAACATATGAAGCTTGCAGCTTCTGTTAGTAAAGCAACTGATTAAATCAAATCATTTATCACATATTTCTCCCCCTTTTTGTCATATCATCAAAAAACAGAAAAGATTCAGATACAAACAAAAAGAAACACACGGAGGAAAAAAAGGATGATTTCATTGAAGTTCAAACAACCGGTACAGAAGTACACGAAGAGAAGGAAGACAAGATGCACAAAAACAGATATAGCAAAAAGCAAAAGACAACATAGACTCAATCTAAGACGGCCCTAGCCTTGACAGGATCTTGGCCAGCATCTCTTGAACTCCATTGTTGTACTCATTCTGCTTCTCTATGAAAGCGCTAAACTCATCCTGGTTCTTCTGAAGAACTTCCAGAGTTCTTGCAAGACGGGAAGGTTCATCAGAAGAAGCTTCACCGCTTCTAACCACAGGAATAGCATTGTGGTTTGTAGCTTCCATAGATAGATCATTTGCAGGGATTTCCTCAACAGGAACTGATACAGCAACATGATCTTCTACATCTGCTTCTTGCATAGAAGCATCTCCATATTCTGCAGCAGGAATTTCCGAATCTCCATTCTCAAGTGCCTGAAGAATGGCAGCAAGATTCCTGGGAGCAGAAGGACCTTCAACTTCTGGTGGGTCAACAACTTCTGGAATGACCAAGCTTGGGTCTTTCTCAGAAGGGTTTTCCCTCAGAAAGTCAAAGAGGGTCTTGAAATCCCCAAGTAGAACTGGATAATCAGGAATCCAGATAACAATATCCCTGCATGGATTAGCTTCTAATGCAGCAGCCAGCCTTGCTTGTTCCAATTCATCCAAAAAGGGCTTCTCCTCAGCAGCAACACAATTTCTGAGAGGATGGTAGTATATACCATTATCACCCTCCAGAAGGTAACCAGGGTAACCGGGAGCAGTAGCCACTAGTATTTTCTGTACTCCCATTGCTTCTACTTGAAAATCCTTGCGAAATCTTCTCTAGAGATTTCTTGTAGAAACATCATCCAGACCATTTAGAAATGCATCCTTCAGTAGATCTAGACTGCTGATCACCTCATGTCTGAAAAGTTCCAGGTAGGTATAGGGTTCAGGTTCAGGCGGATTGAAGGTGAATTTGTAATCAGGGTAGAGAAGACAGTAAGGTTTGGATTTTCTGATAGGTAAGGGATGGGATATAGAAGGTGGAGGTGCGGTGGATGAGGAAGAAGGGATATCTGAGAGAATGATTGATGAAGATGGAACATCAGAAATGATAGATTGAGAAGAGGATGGAATATTTGTAAAGGGAATTGGTGAGAAAGATTTATCAGAAGGAGTTGGGGGAAGAATACTTAAAGGTGTGGGGTTTAGAATGGGAGAGGAGAAGGATGATGGAGAAGGATTAGGTAAGGTGAAGTTTACTTTTGGTTCAGATGGAGGCGATTGGAAAGATGGTTTAGGGACAGAAGGAGGTGGAGTAAAAACCTGCCTGGAGGTTTGTACAGAAGAAGAAGATCTGGTTCTGCGAAAGGAATCTCTGATCCTTTTATCTCTCCGTTCTTCAGAATCCACCTTGTCAGGATCAAAGGTGACTCTCAACTTCTTGGCTTTCTTAGCCTCATCTTCTTGGGCTTTTCTTTTTAGCCTAGCCTTTAGTTCCTTCTGATCCTTCTTCAGAAGATCAGCCTTGGACGGAAGTACTCTGCCACGGATCCAAGCAGGATCAATATCTGATTGCTTCCTAACACAATCTTCCAGGTAAAGCTTGACAACCTGATGCAGTTCTTTTTGAAACAAAGATGCAAAACCTTCGACAGCAACTCTTCTTGACAGAATGTCAGGAAAGCTTGTGCACACAGAAGGTACATTTTGAATGAGTTCCAGTCTGAACAAATCCACGCCATTGAAAATGGGACCTTGAACTACTCCAAGAAAATGGGACGCATTGATTTTTCTGATGGAGTCCAGCACTTTGCTTTCAATCAGAATGTCTGAAATCATTCTTCCAAAAGGAATGGTCGTTCTTGAAATATGAGGGTACTTCGCCCTTTCGTCTTCTCTTGACTCAAAGATAGAAGTCTTCAGATTCTCAAACAAAATATGGGAGATGTTGATCTCAGTCTTTTTGCCAATGCAGAAAAGAGTATACTTGTGATCTGGACTGATGTAGGAGGAGGAGAGCATCCTCTTTCTATGGTGAAGGGAACCCATAATAATCTCAGCCCATACTTTATAAAACGGCCTTAAGGTGCCTGTGTTATTAGAGTCAATTCCAAAAGTCTGAGAGATTTGTTGTTCAACTTTAGACCAATCAACCGATGCATGTCGAAAACCATTCCAGCCTTCTTCATCATTCAGATTGTACAGCTTCCTGATAAGCTTTTCAGTGATAACCACTTCATGCCCTAGCACAAATGAAATGATGGCAGTTGGGGTAACCGTTGCATGTACCCAGAAATCCTTCACAAGTTCAGGATAAATTGGACCAACCAATCTATCAAGATACTTAGACCATCCTTGCTCAAATATTCTTGCATCACACTTAAAGCCATTTGCTTTTAGGTTGTTGATGTCCACAGCAGATTCACATAGAACTTCCAGTTCTTTCGTGGGTATTAAGCATGTTTTCAATGGAGCATACTCATATTTGCTTAGAAGGATCTGTGTAGAGGTGAGCTTTTCTTTTGAGTTCGATGAACAGGAAGATGAGTTCATGATGATGATGCTTTGAGATCAAATCAAAAACTAGGGTTTGAAAAAAAAATGCAACGAAGGGGATGCACAAGAGAGAGAGAAAAAAGAGAAAAAGAGGGAATGAAGATGAAGCGGGTTATTTAAAAGATTTGAAAATAAAGAAATCAATATGCATTTAATGAGAAATGACATTAGGAGAGAGACCATGGTAAATGAAATGATTTAACACAGTTACCTAGGTCGGCGTCTTTTCAACTGCACGCTCTGTACTAACTGCACAGACACGTGTTCACCATCAGATAATGGATGACAGCTGTAAAATATGAATAGACTTTAGGCCTTCTGATTCTGATCACCGCTTATGATAGTCATTTTTAAGAAATGATCTGGTTCTGATAGGATCATCTTTCTTCCCAAGGATCACATCTTCTGAGTGAGCTGAAACAAGTCTAGGTGATCTTCTGATAGTTGGTTCTTCAGAAATTATCAGATTCTCTAAAGATGCAGCAACTTGATCTTCTGATCTATTGCTTCTGAGACTGCCAGCTTCTGCAGCTTTGCTTCTTGGTTCTGCTGCTTCTGATATATCAATATCAAAATCTGCAAAATTCTCAAACTGCTTTGGTTTTTCAAGACCAAGCTTATCATCAAACCTGATATTGATTGATTCTTCTACAATCAATGTTTCAGTATTGTATACTCTGTAGCCTTTAGAGCGTTCAGAATATCCAAGAAGGAAACACTTTTGTGCTTTAGAATCAAACTTACCAAGATGATCTTTAGTATTCAGAATAAAACATACACATCCAAAAGGATGGAAATATGAAATGTTGGGCTTTCTGTTCTTCCACAATTCATAAGGAGTCTTATTTAGAATAGGTCTGATAGAGATTCTATTCTGAATATAACACGCAGTGTTTATTGCTTCTGCCCAGAAATGCTTAGCCATATTGGTTTCATTGATCATGGTTCTGGCCATTTCTTGTAGAGTCCTATTCTTTCGCTCTACAACTCCATTTTGCTGTGTAGTTCTAGGACAAGAGAAATCATGGGCAATACCATTTTCTTTGAAGAACTTCTCAAAGAATTTGTTCTCAAATTCGCCACCATGATCACTTCTGACCTTTATGATTTTACACTCTTTCTCAGATTGGATCTGAGTGCAGAATTCAAAGAACACTGAATGAGACTCATCCTTGTGTTTCAAGAACTTTACCCACGTCCAGCGGCTATAATCATCAACGATGACTAATCCATATTTCTTCCCTCTAACAGATGCTGTTTTGACTGGGCCAAACAGATCAATGTGCAAGAGTTCTAACGGCCTTGAGGTAGAAACACATTCTTAGACTTGAATGCAGGTCTGGAGAACTTGCCCTTCTGACATGCTTCACAAAGAGCATCTGATTTGTATTTCAGATTTGGGAGTCCTCTGACCAGATTTAGTTTGTTAATCTGAGAAATCTTTCTCAAACTAGCATGACCTAATCTTCTGTGCCAGACCCATTGCTCTTCAGAAACAGACATAAGACAAGTCACCTTCTGCTTCTCAAGATCAGAAAGATGAATCTTATAAATGTTGTTCTTCCTCTTGCCTGTAAATAGGATTGAGCCATCCTTCTGACTTACAGCCTTGCAAGACTTTTGATTGAAGATTATATCATAACCATTGTCACTCAATTGACTTATGGACAATAAGTTATGCGTTAATCCTTCTACAAGAAGTACATTAGTTATGGAAGGAGAGTTACCAAGACTTATGGTTCCAGAGCCAATGATTTTGCCCTTCTGATCTCCTCCAAACTTGACTTCTCCACCTGGTTTAAGCACCAGGTCTTGGAATGTAGACCTTCTTCCCGTCATGTGTCGCGAGCACCCAGAGTCCAGATACCATGACATTTTGCTTTCTGTCCTCTTTTCCGCCAAGGATATCTGCAATAGGAATAATCTTTTCCTTAGGTACCCACAATTTCTTGGGTCCTTTCTTGTTAGTTCTCCTCAAGTTCTGATTGAACTTGGGTTTAGCAAAATATTTAGCAGGAGGAACAGTATGATATTTCTTATTCTGAGTTCCATGATATTTCTTAGGTTGTGTCACATGCTTCTTGGTATGTGCTAAGTGAAAGCTTTGTGCATGTGATGTGTGCTTAATATCATGGGAGTGGCCAAATTTAAATTGGTTATACAGAGGCTTGTATGATATTTTCATATCATCCACAGATTCAAGCTTGTATGGGATTTCACCCTCATAACCAATGCCAACTCTCTTGTTTCCAGACACAGCATATATCATAGAAGCTAGCTGACTTCTGCCAATACTTCTAGATAAGAACTTCCTGAAACTTAAATCATATTCTTTCAGAATATGATTCAGACTGGGAGTGGATTTTTCTGAATCAGAAGGAGATCCAACATTATTGGATAATTTTAAAACTTTTTCTTTTAATTCAGAATTTTCCAACTCAAGCTTCTTGGTTTCAAATTCAAATTGCTTTTTCAGCTTTTTGTATTTGATACTAAGATGAGCTTTTAATTCAAGAAGCTCTGTTAGACTGGAAACTAACTCTTCTCTAGATAGTTCAGAAAATACCTCTTCAGAATCTGATTCTGATGTAGATTCTGATCCATCATCTTCTGTCGCCATCAGCGCAAAGTTTGCCTGCTCTCCTTCAGAGTCTGATCCTGATTCTGATTCAGAATCATCCCATGTTGCCATAAGACCTTTCTTCTTATGAAACTTCTTCTTGGGATTCTCCTTCTGAAGTTTCGGACACTCGTTCTTGTAATGTCCAGGCTCATTGCACTCATAGCAGACAGCCTTCTTCTTGTCAGATCTTCTGTCACCAGAAGATTCTCCTCGTTCAAATTTCTTTGAACTTCTGAAGCCTCTGAACTTCCTTTGCTTGCTCTTCCAGAGTTGGTTCACCCTTCTGGAGATCATGGACAGTTCATCTTCTTCTTCAGATTCTGATTCTTCAGGATCTTCTTCTCTAGCCTGAAAAGCGTTAGTGCATTTTTTAATATTAGATTTTAATGCAATAGACTTACCTTTCTTCTGAGGCTCGTTTGCGTCCAGCTCAATTTCATGGCTTCTCAAGGCACTGATAAGCTCTTCCAAAGAAACTTCATTCAGATTCTTGGCAATCTTGAATGTAGTCACCATTGGGCCCCATCTTCTGGGTAAGCTTCTGATAATCTTCTTTACATGATCAGCCTTGGTGTAGCCTTTATCGAGAACTCTCAATCCAGCAGTCAGAGTTTGAAATCTTGAAAACATCTTTTCAATGTCTTCATCATCCTCCATCTTGAAGGCTTCATATTTATGGATTAGAGCAAGAGCTTTAGTCTCCTTGACTTGAGCATTTCCCTCATGGGTCATTTTCAAAGACTCATATATATCATGGGCAGTTTCCCTGTTAGATATCTTCTCATACTCAGCATGAGAGATAGCATTCAGCAAAACAGTCCTGCATTTATGATGATTCTTGAAATCTTTCTTTTGATCATCAGTCATTTCACTTCTCGTAAGCCTTACACCAGTAGCTTTAACAGGATGTTTGTAACCATCCAACAGAAGATCCCATAGATCAGCATCCAGACCAAGAAAGTAACTTTCCAGTTTATCTTTCCAATATTCAAAGTTTTCACCATCGAATATTGGTGGTCTAGTATAACCATTGTTACCATTGTATTGCTCAGCAGAGCCAGATGTAGATGCAGCTGGATTTGTTGGAATTTCACCAGCCATCTTTTACTGAAGCGTTTTTCTCTTCCTGAATCTTTTCTAAACACGGTTAAGTGCTTGCACCTTAGAACCGGCGCTCTGATGCCAATTGAAGGATAGAAAAACACTTAGAAAGGGGGGGTTTGAATAAGTGTAGTCTTAAAAACTTGAGCGATAAAAATAAATTGCACAGTTATTTTTATCCTGGTTCGTTGTTAACTAAACTACTCCAGTCCACCCTTGCGGAGTGATTTACCTCACCTGAGGATTTAATCCACTAATCGCAACAGATTACAATGGTTTTCCACTTAGTCCGCGACTAAGTCTTCTAGAGTATCCTGATCACAACCTGATCACTCCACGAACAAATGCTTAGACACAAGCTAAGGCTTTCTTAGAGTATCCTGACCACCACGTGATCACTCTAATTACAACTGCTTAGACACAAGCTAAGACTTCCTAGAGTATCCTGATCAACACTTGATCACTCTAGTTACTTACAAATTAATGTAATCAAATAAGAGTTTTACAATGCTTCTTAAAAGCTATAATCACAACAGTGATATTTCTCTTAACGTTTAAGCTTAATCTCACTAATATATTACAACAGCAATGTAGTGAGCTTTGATGAAGATGAAGTTTCTGAGCTTTGAATTGAACAACGTTTCAGCAAGTTAATATTCACAGAATTTGATTCAGAGTTGTTAACCTTGCTTCTCATCAGAACTTCATATTTATAGGCGTTTGAGAAGATGACCGTTGAGCACATTTAATGCTTTGCGTGTTCCGTACAGCTTTGCATTTAATGTTTCACGCTTTTGTCAACTACCTTGAGCCTTGTTCACGCTGTGTCTACTGACGTTGCCTTTAATAGCTTCCAACGTTCCTTTTGTCAGTCAGCGTAGCCTGCCACCTGTACTTTCTTCTGATCTGATGTTTGAATATAATATTTGAATATCATCAGAGTCAAACAGCTTGGTGCATAGCATCTTCTTGTCTTCTGACCTTGAAATGCTTCTGAGCGTGATACCATGAGAACTTCAGTGCTTCTGCTTCTGATCCCAAGTTCTTCTGATGCTTCCATAGACCCATGTTCTGATTCTGCCTTGACCATCTTCTGATGTCTTGCCAGACCATGTTCTGATGTTGCATGCTGAACCTTCTGAGACAAAGCTTCTGAGCGCTGATTTGTGCATACTCTTTATATATTTCCTGAAATGGAAATTGCAATGTATTAGAGTACCACATTATCTCACACAAAATTCATATCCTTGTTATCATCAAAACTAAGAATATTGATCAGAACAAATCTTGTTCTAACACTGGAAAGATAAACTTGAAAGTTACTTCCTTGGTCTAGATGGTGACTTATGGGATCTACTGATGGATGGTTACAAACATCCAGTGAAAGCTACTGGTGTAAAGCTTACAAGACAAGAAATGAATGATGATCAAAAGATGCAATTCAAAAATCATCATAAGTGTAGGACTGTTTTGCTGAATGCTATCTCTCATGCTGAATATGAGAAGATATCTAATAGGGAAACTACCTATGATATATATGAGTCATTGAAAATGACCCATGAAGGAAATGCCCAAGTCAAGGAGACTAAAGCTCTTGCCTTGATCCAGAAATATGAAGCCTTCAAGATGGAGGATGATGAAAATATTGAGAAGATGTTCTCAAGATTTCAAACGCTAACTACTGGATTGAGAGTTCTTGACAAAGGATACACAAGGGCTTATCATGTCAAGAAGATCTTCAGAAGCTTGCGAAGAAGATGGGGTCCTATGGTGACTGCTTTCAAAATTGCCAAGAATCTGAATGAAGTCTCTCTTGAAGAATTGATCAGTGCTCTGAGGAGTCATGAAATTGAGCTGGATGCTAATGAACCTCAGAAGAAAGGTAAGTCTATTGCATTAAAATCTAGTTATAAAAAATGCACTAACACTTTTCAGGCTGAAGAAGTAGATTCTGAAGAATCAGAATAAGAAGAAGAAGATGAACTGTCCATGATCTCCAGAAGGGTAAACCATCTCTGGAAGAGCAAGCAAAGGAAGTTCAAGAGCTTAAGAAGTTCAAAGAAGCCTGACAGAAGAGAATCTTCCGGAGGCAGAAGATCTGACATGATCGGAAAAATAGCAAGTGAACTATTTTCACCGATGTAGTAATAATGGGTTTTACCCCAAGTATCGATCACGAGGATTGCGTAGGAAATACAAGTGGTTGCACTCAGTCAATCAAACAAAATATCATAAGGGTGTTGTTTCAAATGATTAGCTAAAGCGAGTAAAATGCTAAGAAATATTGGAAATTAAAACTGAACTTTGATTACGAGAAAATAATGCTAAGGTAGGGTGTGTGATTCTCTCTCTAATTCCTCTCGATGAAGATTTCTTTAATCCGTTCATATGGTTCAATTATTCATTCTCAAGCATGATTATCCTAAGTCCTTAGTGAAAATCTTATTTGGCTTAAAATCCGATTACTTAAGTCCTTAGAGAAATAGGACAAAACCAAATCGTTAATTTATCAAGAATTTCTGAATAACCTGATTATATCCCTAGTCCTAGGTGATAATTATAAGGTTCAATTGTATACAAACCCTAACAATTGTAGTCCTACGAATTGTTAACCACAGAACAATCCTTATTGGTCCGATAAAGAAAGCATTATAAACATTATACAATTGAATTGAATAATACGAACTTTAAATTAACGAAATACCAAATCCAGAGTTATTACAGATCGAATCAGGGACACCCCCTAGCATTGGGGGGTTTAGCCTATCATAGTATTCAAGAAACACAAGTGAAAAAGTTTAGACATTACAATTAATTGGGAGAACTAGATCTTCAATGGTGTCCACTGTTGAATCTCTTCGCCTTCCAAAATCTCGCTTCCGTCTCTTTTCTTCTCTACAATTCTCTATTACAATCTATCAAAAGTGTCCTCTCTTTTGCCCTAAGGTTCTTCTTATAACTCACTTCCATTCAGGTTGAAACTGAAGTACCAAAAATACCCTTACTGGTCCCCTTTAAGTGAGGAAAGTAAGGAAAATAAAATCAGCACGCCTCAACAACACGGGCCGTGTTGCTGCACACGGGCGCCCGTGTTGTTTGTCTGCTCCTGGGCCAAAAACACACATTCCACGCATCTTTCCACACGGTCCGCGTGCCTGCACACGGGTGCCCGTGTGAAACCTCTGCCTTTTCTTCAAAATTGCTTTTCCAGCCACTTTTTGACACGGACCGTGTGCATGCACACGTGCGCGCCATAAGTTCCTATCTCTCCCGTGCATCAACCTGGCCAAAAACAAACTAACAACCAGCGCATAAAACGACACTTTTGTAATACTCAAAACGCATTAAAATGCAACAAAGTCACACAACTGAAAAACACGAAAATTACTTTAAAAACATATGCCAATGCCACTTAGTATTACCAAGATTACGAATTTTGGTCGGAAAAAGGTGCGGAAACTTACTAGAAATGGTGACCGATCACAACCCCACACTTATCTCATTGCTTGTCCTCAAGTGATGTATCGAGGCAAAACAAAGGTCACCGACGAGATTCGTTTCTCCACAACACAATCAGGTACTTCGCAAAGTTCCTTCACTTAGCAATCGAGTTTATGGTTTCCTTCTTCAAACTATCAACCGCATTATCACTTTCGAACACTTTTTCACCTGCAAGCTTTTCACAATCTCACAAAATCTCTCCGGGTTAAAGTGTCTACACTCACAGTACCAAGGCATGCATATTACTTTTAACTTTGAATATATTCTCTAATCACTACACACACAGATTACACACACTTCGTGAGGTCTTAGGGCTGTAGCGTGGCTTGGGTTTAGTGGGGTAAACAAGGAATGGGATAACAAATGGTTTTGGTGCTTGGCATTTATGTTGGGTTCACCTCTCTACTCATAGTGATTTGAATCGTAAAAATGGGGTTAGGACCTTATATGGTCTTTCACAAAAGTGGGCAAGGGCTAAGATTTTTCTTTGTTTTGATTTTCAAACCTTCTCTTTGGATTTTCACAAGTTCCACATTCATCTCTTCTCTTTTTTTTCTTTTATTTCTATTTTTTTTCTTGCCCTTTTCTCAATGGTTTACAACCCCACACTTAGATTCTTTCGTGTCCTTCAAGAGACTAACATTAATGCCGAGCGATAACATGACAGTGAGAATGCGAGTGGTAACAAGAATAACAACAATGAACAAAACAAACATTACGGCTCAAAAGGGGTGACGATGGATATCATGCATACGGGATGGCTACAAAGGCTCGGAGTTACAAAAAAAAACTTGCCTCAGTGTGCGCTTTCGTAGTGTGCTTGTGTTATGAGAACATACGCAAAATCAAAGTGAATAGTGCCATACCTGACTGGACTCTCATGTGGAGCTATGAATTTGGCTCTGAAATCTCACCGGGTCGGTTAAGCTTGCATGCTTCAAGGTGCTCTTGGTGTCCTGTGTAACGCCCGGAAAATAAGTATATGCTTAATTTGGACGTTTGTGACATCTATTGGAATTTTACCGTTTTTGGAGTTGTTTCAGTCGGTATTAGTTCGGGATGGCGGACTAATATTTAATTGAAGGTTTTCATATTTTTGGTACCGGAAATATTATTAAGGTAATATTCCGCGTTTTGGGGCGTTTGAACGATATTTGAGCGTAGGGGCATTTTGGTCATTTCCGCGGGATAGATATTTTCCTTATAAGAAGGAGATATTTGTGAGAAAGGAAAGAGAATGGAAAGAAAAAGAAGAGAAAGAAAGAGAAGAGAAGAAGAAGGAGAGCAAAGGGGAAAACAAGAGAAAATGGAGGATTCTCAACCGAATCGAGTTCCGATCGTTGCTATAGCAAGGTAAGGGGGTGAATCTAATTTATCTTGGATGTATGATTCTTATAGTCTTGTTCTTGTTCTTGTTCTTCTTGTTCCAATTTCCACAATTTTCTTGTGTGATCTTTGTTTGATCTAAGTTTGTTTGAGAATGATTGTATGATGAATAAATGATATCCTTGTTGTGTTGTGGTGATTGATCATGTTTGTTTTCTTTTTCTATGGCTTGATTGAGTTTGTATAAAAAGTTAGGTTTTGGGATAGATTGGTGAATTAACCATGAAAAGTGTGATAATAGGTTGTTTCTATGGTTTGTATGTGTTGTATTAGTGTTATAATGATGTTTGGGAGTGGTTTTAGTGGGTATAAGGGGCTTGGAACAGTTCTGGTGCGTTCTGGTTTTTTCTGGGTTTACGCGGGTCCGCTGAGCGGAGGTGGGTCCGCTGAGCGGAGGTTCTGTTGCAGAAAATTCTCTGCGAAGGTCCGCTGAGCGGAGCTGAAGCGGATGACAGCTTTTTCTGTTTTTCCAAAACTTTGAAACTTCGTAACTCTTGAACCGTAACTCCGATTTTGTCGCCGTTCGAAGCGTTGGAAAGCTAACGCAATGAACTATATTATTATCTAATTAAATGATTCATAGGATGTGTTCTCCTATTATTTTTATTAGGATTTAGTGATAGAACTATGTAGGGTTAACTTATGAAGTATGTTTATGTTTTCCAAACTTTGAAACCTTGTAACTTTTGATCCGTAGCTCCGTTTCGTACGCCGTTCGAAGTGTTAGGAAGCTAGTTGGATGTTCTATATGATAGTATAGGCTTGGTTAGCTTGTTATTAATTGGTTATGAGTGTTGTTGATGAAATCACATAATTGTTTATATGCGCGATATGATTGGTAAATAATCATAGTGCTTGGTTGCAATTGTTAATGATGTAGGATGTAGTAGTGGTTGGTTGATTTTCATAAATGGTTTTGTGAACTAGTGCATGATAAATCATGATGATGTGTTGTGTGAATGTTATCGTATTGGTACGAGGTATGTGATTAGTTGTCGATAACATGAGATCATGTTCATATGTGTTATGTATTGATGAAGTTGTGGGCCGATGGCCAATATTAATTTGATGTGTATAAGTGTGTTATACGTTCATCTATGCCGATGTGGCCAGTATGTTTGAACGGTGAATGTGTGTTGTGCGCTTATTAATGCCTGTGTGGTAATTATGGTGTGATGTAATTGATAACGATGTTATTAATTGGTGATGTATCCTTTTGGATAGAATATAAACGGTGTAACGTGGGTATGTGACCGTGTTATATTGTTGATGATGTTGTTGTCGTGTAATAGAGTCATATATTTGCACAGCATAACATTTCATTACGTTAATGGCGGAATGCTATTAGCAGGTGGCCTGAATTGGCAATTATTACTAGTGGGGGCTTAATGCTCGGTAAAAAGGTGTATTTGCCCTAGTGGCAAGAGGTCATCAGTGGGGGCTGAATGCTCGATGACGTTTAGTCGTAGCTTGATGCTCGACAAAGGTGTATTTTCCTGAGGGAAAGAAGTCCCAGCATAATGCTCGGCAAAGGTGTATTTGTCATAATGACAAGGGGAGTTTTACTCCGGATTTGGTACCACATGCATATGCATAGTCGAGTCTCATTCATCATTGTCTGTCTGTATAATTTTATGTTATCATTCATGTGTCACATTACTTATATATTGATTGTGGTTGAATGAGTGGATTACTTTGTTGTATGATTCTTGATGATACTTGTTGGCATTACTATAATTGTCATGCTTTCATTATGAATTATATTCTCACCCTTCTGCTGATTTGATGCTTGAGTGGCATCCTGCAGATTAGCCGCTTTGGGAGTCTTTTGGAAGAGGTAGTTCTCCAGTCGGTCTTGTCAGTTGCTCTGATACGTAACACCGGGGAGTCGGGAGTCTGTTGTTATTTATTTATATATGACTCTTTGAACATGTATATGTGATAATGTGTTGATGTGTATTGTAAACACTTTATTTTGGAAAACTCCTCTTTGAGAGTGAGAGCTATACGTATATATATATATGTTCATATCTTCCGTGTGTTATGTATCATGTTATTGGCAGGTGTGTATGCTTTTGACATCGGTGATGTCCGTTTATTTTCTAGGTGTTTGTTTGGTTACTTAGTGTAACATCCTAATTGTGTTGTATGAAATTTTAATACTCTGATATTTTCTTGCCTAAATGCTTTGGGTAGAATTGGGGTGTTACATTAGTGGTATCAGAGCAGGTCGGTCTGTCCGGCCAGTGTTGTCTAATGTTGTTTAATTCCTCAGTACGTGATAAGTGTGTGGATCACTGTCAGTACTTGTTGTGCCTCTAGCCGGTTGTATGCAGGTATGGTTTGAAGCTAAGTGGGGGAGAACATATGCTCCTCAGATATGTTTCAGTTGCAAGATGTTAGTATGCTACTGAGGGCAGCAGTACTAGTGTTGTTGGAATTTGTTGTTTTCTGAAGTGAAGGCGACTTGGACTTAAGACTTTGGTTGTTAATCAAGTTGGAGTGTCTCGGAGTAGATTTTGGTTATTTCTAAGGAATGGAATTTAGAGAGTTGTGATGCTCTAACGCTACTGATGGACTATGAAGTTGTTGTTTGAGTAGCCTTGTGTGAGTTGACGTTGTTAGAAACGTTTTGGAAACTCGAGTAAGAATTAGGAGTATGAAGAGTTGAGTAGGATCTCGGGAATTTTATTCTTGGGATTTGTTAGAAGTGTTTTGGTACGTAGTTACCGGACGTCGGTGTTAGCTGGTTCAGATGATCTTGAGAGATTTGTGAATTATGGAATCATAGTGCTTCTGTGCTATGAGCAAAAGTTGGAAAAGAATATTATTATGTTGGTACTGATAGTTTATACTCTATTATGATTGTCGGCTACCTATTGACAAATTGAGGACTTGATCACCCTTAATCTCTTGTTGATAGTAGACGGGATCGTATTGGACATGATAGGCTTACCTGGCTAGTTTGATAATATTGGAAGTGAATGAGTCGGTGCAAGGTGGTACGACGTTGTTTATGTTGTCGACGATTTTGGATGTTCTTGAAGAAGAGCAATTCTGGGAATTGCGGATAGTTGTGCATTTGTATAAGTGTTTCTTGAAGGTTTAATTGATTCATCGTTGAAAAGAGGAATTCTGTCTTGGAGTTCTATTTTGACGGATTTAGTTCCTAGAACTATTGTTGTGTTGAGGGTTCCGTATCGGATGCCAACTTCTGAATTGGAAGAGTTGAGGAGTCAACTTAAGGATTTTCTTGAGAAGAGGTTTGTTCGTTCGAGTGTGTCGTCGTAGAGTACACATGTTTTGTTGGTTAAGAAGGAAGGTTCTATGAGGCTTCGTGTCGATTTTAGACAATTGAGAAAAGTGACAATTAAGGAAAAGTATCCACTTTCGAGGATTGATATTTTGACGAATCAAGTTGGTTGGAGCTTGTTTGTTTTGCAAGTTTGATTTGAGGTATGGGTATCATCAGTGTGAAGAGGATCATGCTAAGTATTTGAGAATTGTTTTGTCCGTGTTGGGAAGAAGAATTTGTTTGCCAAGTTTCCTTATGTGAGGTTTTGGTTGAGTGAAGTGAATGTTCAAGGGGTAAGTGGTGGTTTATGCCTTTATGCGAGTTAAGATTTTTGAAAGGATTTATCTGTCACCAGATTTAGAGTTGGCAGTTGTTATTTCTGTTTGGGAAATTTGAAGGCACTAATTATTCGGATCGAGATTTGTGTGTGTAAGTGACTACAAGAGTTTGAAGCATTCGTTTGATCAGAACGAGTTGATTATAAGAAACCATTGCATACGTCTATGTTGATGATTCGAGTATGGTGATTGTTGAAACAGTTGTGAGATTTGAGTTTGATTTGTAAAGCGACTTCTTCAAGTGTTGAGCTTTTTATGTGGAAGCTTACTTATGGTATTCTTGATGAGATTAGAAAAGGTCAGGAATCGGATTCGAATGGGTTGATAAGATGACATTTATTAGTCAAAGATAAAGATGGTGATCTTCGGATTGATAACAACAATGTTATGGGATGTCATGATCAAGGTTGTATTCCTAATGTTCGGATTTGAAAAGAGGACTTTGGATGAGGCGTGTCATAGTGATTTGAGTATTCATCCTGATGCTACTAAGATGTATCAAGATTTGAGAAGGTCATTTTTAGTGGCAAGGTAATGAAGAAGGATATGAAGGGATTTGTTTATTTGTGTTTGACTTGTCAGGAGTCGTCTGGTTTCATGTAACTGTTATCCATTCCTGAGTAGAAGTGGAATAGCATTTCTATGGATTTTGTTTCTGGTTTGCCGAGGACGTCGAGTAATTGTGAGGCGATTTGGGTCATTGTGGATATATTGACGAAATCTGCTTACGTTATTTCGATAAGAATGGATTAACCGATGGAAGTACTGGCGAGTGGTATGTTGATAAAATTGTTTGTTGGTTTGTTTGTTTGCATGGTGTTTCGAAAGGTATTGTTTAGATTGAGATCCGAGGTTTATTTCGGAAATTTTGAGAAGGTTCGCAAAGTACTTTGGGTACGAAGTTGCGTTTGAATTTGGCGTATCATCCTCAAACGGATGGTCAGACTGAGAGGGCGGTTTGGTCACTTAAGGATCTATGAGGGCTTGTGTTGTGAAACAAGGATGTGTTTGGATTAGCTTTTTGCCTTTGATTGGATAATACAAAGACTTTTGTCTGGTGTGCAAGCTGACACAGCAGATTAAGAGGTTGAGTATGTTAAGAGAGAACAATGAGTTTCTGGTGAATACTAGAAGGAGCTGGAAGATGGTTATGGAATTGGTAAATCTGTTTGTTGTGGGAGATCAGAGTGCGCATCGGAAGCGTGAAATGACGTGGTTCGTGTGTGTAGGAATTGTTAGAGTTCAAATTGTGGACAGTGGATGTGGTAGGAATTATAAGACCACCAGATGTTTTGGTTACATGTTTGACTGCTATGTCTTGGCATGGTTATTTGGATGTTGTGCGACCGGGTTGTTGTCTGTGTCTTGGTTATTTCTTGTGTTTTGGTGTTAGTCGATGAGTGCATTGTATGGGCATTGCATCTCGTTGTCGTTGTTGTGTTTTGGTTGTTTTGCTTTTAGCAAGAGTGATTTGTTGTTGGTGCTGATTGTGTCGTTGCTTTCGTGGCTTGATAGTTGGTTAGTCGAAGGCAAGGGCGTATCCAAGTTTGTTTGTGTTTGGGATATTTCCGAGGACGGAAATCTTCTAAGTGGGGGAGAGTTGTAACGCCCGGAAAATAAGTATATGCTTAATTTGGACGTTTGTGACATCTATTGGAATTTTACCGTTTTTGGAGTTGTTTCAGTCGGTATTAGTTCGGGATGGCGGACTAATATTTAATTGAAGGTTTTCATATTTTTGGTACCGGAAATATTATTAAGGTAATATTCCGCGTTTTGGGGCGTTTGAACGATATTTGAGCGTAGGGGCATTTTGGTCATTTCCGCGGGATAGATATTTTCCTTATAAGAAGGAGATATTTGTGAGAAAGGAAAGAGAACGGAAAGAAAAAGAAGAGAAAGAAAGAGAAGAGAAGAAGAAGGAGAGCAAAGGGGAAAACAAGAGAAAATGGAGGATTCTCAACCGAATCGAGTTCCGATCGTTGCTATAGCAAGGTAACGGGGTGAATCTAATTTATCTTGGATGTATGATTCTTATAGTCTTGTTCTTGTTCTTGTTCTTCTTGTTCCAATTTCCACAATTTTCTTGTGTGATCTTTGTTTGATCTAAGTTTGTTTGAGAATGATTGTATGATGAATAAATGATATCCTTGTTGTGTTGTGGTGATTGATCATGTTTGTTTTCTTTTTCTATGGCTTGATTGAGTTTGTATAAAAAGTTAGGTTTTGGGATAGATTGGTGAATTAACCATGAAAAGTGTGATAATAGGTTGTTTCTATGGTTTGTATGTGTTGTATTAGTGTTATAATGATGTTTGGGAGTGGTTTTAGTGGGTATAAGGGGCTTGGAACAGTTCTGGTGCGTTCTGGTTTTTTCTGGGTTTACGCGGGTCCGCTGAGCGGAGGTGGGTCCGCTGAGCGGAGGTTCTGTTGCAGAAAATTCTCTGCGAAGGTCCGCTGAGCGGAGCTGAAGCGGATGACAGCTTTTTCTGTTTTTCCAAAACTTTGAAACTTCGTAACTCTTGAACCGTAACTCCGATTTTGTCGCCGTTCGAAGCGTTGGAAAGCTAACGCAATGAACTATATTATTATCTAATTAAATGATTCATAGGATGTGTTCTCCTATTATTTTTATTAGGATTTAGTGATAGAACTATGTAGGGTTAACTTATGAAGTATGTTTATGTTTTCCAAACTTTGAAACCTTGTAACTTTTGATCCGTAGCTCCGTTTCGTACGCCGTTCGAAGTGTTAGGAAGCTAGTTGGATGTTCTATATGATAGTATAGGCTTGGTTAGCTTGTTATTAATTGGTTATGAGTGTTGTTGATGAAATCACATAATTGTTTATATGCGCGATATGATTGGTAAATAATCATAGTGCTTGGTTGCAATTGTTAATGATGTAGGATGTAGTAGTGGTTGGTTGATTTTCATAAATGGTTTTGTGAACTAGTGCATGATAAATCATGATGATGTGTTGTGTGAATGTTATCGTATTGGTACGAGGTATGTGATTAGTTGTCGATAACATGAGATCATGTTCATATGTGTTATGTATTGATGAAGTTGTGGGCCGATGGCCAATATTAATTTGATGTGTATAAGTGTGTTATACGTTCATCTATGCCGATGTGGCCAGTATGTTTGAACGGTGAATGTGTGTTGTGCGCTTATTAATGCCTGTGTGGTAATTATGGTGTGATGTAATTGATAACGATGTTATTAATTGGTGATGTATCCTTTTGGATAGAATATAAACGGTGTAACGTGGGTATGTGACCGTGTTATATTGTTGATGATGTTGTTGTCGTGTAATAGAGTCATATATTTGCACAGCATAACATTTCATTACGTTAATGGCGGAATGCTATTAGCAGGTGGCCTGAATTGGCAATTATTACCAGTGGGGGCTTAATGCTCGGTAAAAAGGTGTATTTGCCCTAGTGGCAAGAGGTCATCAGTGGGGGCTAAATGCTCGATGACGTTTAGTCGTAGCTTGATGCTCGACAAAGGTGTATTTTCCTGAGGGAAAGAAGTCCCAGCATAATGCTCGGCAAAGGTGTATTTGTCATAATGACAAGGGGAGTTTTACTCTGGATTTGGTACCACATGCATATGCATAGTCGAGTCTCATTCATCATTGTCTGTCTGTATAATTTTATGTTATCATTCATGTGTCACATTACTTATATATTGATTGTGGTTGAATGAGTGGATTACTTTGTTGTATGATTCTTGATGATACTTGTTGGCATTACTATAATTGTCATGCTTTCATTATGAATTATATTCTCACCCTTCTGCTGATTTGATGCTTGAGTGGCATCCTGCAGATTAGCCGCTTTGGGAGTCTTTTGGAAGAGGTAGTTCTCCAGTCGGTCTTGTCAGTTGCTCTGATACGTAACACCGGGGAGTCGGGAGTCTGTTGTTATTTATTTATATATGACTCTTTGAACATGTATATGTGATAATGTGTTGATGTGTATTGTAAACACTTTATTTTGGAAAACTCCTCTTTGAGAGTGAGAGCTATACGTATATATATATGTTCATATCTTCCGTGTGTTATGTATCATGTTATTGGCAGGTGTGTATGCTTTTGACATCGGTGATGTCCGTTTATTTTCTAGGTGTTTGTTTGGTTACTTAGTGTAACATCCTAATTGTGTTGTATGAAATTTTAATACTCTGATATTTTCTTGCCTAAATGCTTTGGGTAGAATTGGGGTGTTACATCCTGCGGTTTCCTTTCATCTAAAGTACACCATACTTCTCTCTTGGTTCAGTGTTGACTTTTTGCGTCCTACCTTCTTCCCTTTGATTGTGTCAGCTTCCGTGGTGCCTGCGGAGATCAAGTGTGGAATGTGTTGTTCAACCACTAACTATTAGTTCGCTCCCTTCCGACTTGTATCCATCATCTGGTAATACCATGACGGCACCGCACCATACAAACTTGAAAGAAACACACTTAAAAATAAAAGTAAGAGAAATAAACATAATCAAATCAAACAAACTAAACTATGAATTCAAAACGGAAAGCAAAGCAATAAAATAACAAAAGAACCTCCCCCACACCTGAACGAAACATTGTCCTCAATGTTTTAATTCCAGTGTGACGGAGATTACCTTGCTTACTGAAACGGTGGTGGAGGAGGAGGATCCTGAGGAAATTGCAACATAAGGCGTCGCATCATCTCTTAGACATCATCCACCACAGCTCCTTGTCGGAACAACTCAACACCTTGTCGTGTTTGCTCGGTACGGAGAGCGCCAATCTCTGTTTGTACCTACCCCCATTGATCCGGAGTCATGGAGGATGACCTAGCAGTGTGTTGGAAGAACTGCTGAGGAGGCGGGACAGGGTGATCTTGGGTTGGAATGTCATCCTCCATGTCGTCATCTGCAAAATTATGATCATGTGGAGGGCTTTCACCCATATATTGACCTGTAGCTACATACAACCAGTTAGCACGATTTGTAATAGAAATACTATCGGGTGCAGGTAGTGCCATAATATGTTGCCCATGAACAGTGAGGAAGAAGTACCCGGGCTTTACCACAATCATCCTTTGATTGAAAAGAGTTTGCAAGTCAATCTTCTAACCCGGTATCGAGGGTTCCTCAATCAATAGCTGGCTATAATTCAAGTGCTCAGCCAATTGAGAGATCATCCCACCGACTGAGATCTCTCTAGTAGAAGCATTCCCAACTTGCTTTAGGTGGTTAGCAGCAAAGGCCGCTATATTCACTCGACTTACCTCAATCATGTTATGCAACAGAAACAGCTCTCTCCTCGCACAGACCCCTGTACTATCTCCTCTCCCAAATAAGGTAAAAGCCAAACCTTTCTGAGCATATCTGAAACAAGGGTTATGAATCCCTGAGGCCTTAGCCCTGCTTGGATTGTACCCAGCTGAACTTGTGATGGCTTCCCAAAATTCACAAGCAGGAAATGTTTCGGGTGGGGCTCCCGGTCCAGCGGACGGTAATTTAAGGGCCGCCCCAACCTCTTCCACAAATAAAGTATGCTTATTTCCAAACATATAAAATTCCAGATCACCAAAATACTCCAATTCGGAGCCATTCCATTTGTGTCTCAATTTAAATTCCACAGTGCTCAGAAATTCAAGAGTTAGGCCTTCATAAGTCGGTGCCTCAAATAACATAAAGGGAAACAACCCGATGTTGTGAAACATACGGTATACTTCATCTTTAAGGCCTAACTTGACAAGTGAGTCATCACAGATATATCGGGTCGGGACTAATTTACACTGAACTAAAACATCATACCTTGCTTTGTGTTCATGAATGGCAAATGTAATGCCATGGGCATTCTCTTCTTGATTCCCACTACGACCGGTTGCGCGACTAGGGGCGCGAAGGACCCGCTGCCTTGGTTGGGAGGATTCAGCGAAATCATCCCTGACGTTGCGGCGATGGGTTGTCTTTCGGGGAGGCATGATAAGGTCTCTGCAAGAAAATTGAAAACAAGAGACAAACAACACAACAAAGAAAAATTCGAAAAATTAAAATTGCACAAAATTAAAATCTAAACCGATAGAAGTGTAGAGGATGGAGAGTAGAGAAACTTTCGTGAAGGCACTATAGTGTTTAAGTGAGTGGTTGGTGGTGGTAGAGTGAGGTTTGTGAAGGTGGAGGCTAGGTTTTCATGAAGGAAGAGAGTGAGAAGTGGGAGAATGAGTGGAATGAAGGAGAAGATGGTTATAATGCAGATGGGGTCCACATAGATGGCCAAAAAAAAAATTCAAATTTCTGCCCCCGCATAGACCACACGGTCCGTGTGCATGTACACGGTCACCCGTGTGAATAGTCTGTTTTTTCAAAGAAAGAGTGCTGAGGGGCAACACGGGCCGTGTTGCTGCACACGGGCGCTCGTGTTGCTGGTGCTGTAGCTTCACTGCAAATTTTTTTTTTCTTTTCTGCGTACTGACTCAACACGGGCCGTGTTGCTGCACACGGGCGCCCGTGTTGATGTTCTTCTATGCATCAAACTTGAACAATCGTCGTGCTTTGTTATTCGAGTTGCGCCTACTGGTCCAAACTTTACCACCTAAAATAAAACAAAATAGAACATAGAAAAAGTGTTAAAGAAAACAAGCGTGGGTTGCCTCCCACGGAGCGCTTCGTTTAACGTCGCATGGCTCGACGGTCTACACCTCATCCGGTGAGACGCAAATGATCGATCACTCCTGCTCCTACTCCAGTATAGTAGGGCTTCAACCGTTGTCCATTCACCTTGAAAACATCTCCATTGTTTGGATTTTTAATTTCCACCGCACCATGAGGGAATACCGTTTGTACCACAAACGGACCAGACCACCGGGATTTTAATTTCCCAGGAAAAAGTTTAAGCCTGGAGTTGAATAGAAGCACTAACTAGCCTTCCCAGAATACTTTCTGTTTTATTCTCTGATCATGCCATTTCCGGGTCTGCTCTTTATAAACCTTAGCATTCTCATAGGCTTGATCACAGAATTCTTCTAGTTCATGGAGTTGAAGAATCCGTAATTCACCTGCTTTTGCCAGATCATAGTTCAAGTATTTGGTAGCCCAAAATGCTTTGTGCTCAAGTTCAAGAGGGAGATGGCACGCCTTATCATAAACTAGTTGATACGGGGACATACCAATGGGGGTTTTGAATGCTGTTCTGTACGCCCATAGTGCGTCTTCAAGTTTCATAGACCAATCTTTTCTCGAAGCATTAACAGTCTTTTCGAGAATCTGCTTGATTTTCCTGTTCGAAACCTCCACCTGACCACTGGTTTGAGGATGATATGCAGTGGCAATCTTATGTTTCACATTGTACTTTTTCAACAAATTCTCTATCAACTTGTTTAAGAAGTGGGTGCCTTCATCGCTTATGAGTGCTCTGGGAACCCCAAATCTTGAGAAGATATTGGTTTTGTGAAAGTTTACTACCACCTTCGCATCATTTGTGGGTAGAGCGACTGCTTCAACCCACTTGGAGACGTAATCAACAGCTACAAGGATGTAGTTCTTTCCAAAAGATGGTGGAAAAGGTCCCATGAAATCGATTCCCCACACATCGAACAATTCCACTTCAAGTATACCCTTCTGCGGCATCTGGATTCTTTTGGAAATATTCCCTGTTCTTTGACACCTATCACATTCTTTCACAATGCTTTGAGCGTCTTTGAATAGTGTGGGCCAATATAAACCAGATTGTAGGACCTTTGTAGCCGTTCTATCACCACTGAAATGTCCTCTATATTCGGAATCATGGCATGCTTTTAGCACATCCCTTTGTTCCTCCTCGGGTACACATCTTCTGATCAAGCCATCTAGTCCCTTCTTGTATAGGAATGGATCATCCCACAAGTAGAACCTGCAATCATGTAAAAACTTTTTCTTTCGGTTAGAGTCAAAATCTTCAGGTATAATACCACCTACCAAATAGTTCGCATAGTCGGCGAACCAAGGCACACCAATAACAGCGAGGATATGTTCATCAGTGAACTCGTCCTTTATTGGGCGCGTATCTCCCGTTTCTTCAATAGGTGACATGCGAGACAAGTGGTCGGCCACAGTGTTTTCAGACCCTTTCTTGTCACGAATCTCCACATCAAACTCCTGAAGGAGCAAGATCCATCTTAGCAACCTTGGTTTAGAGTCCTGTTTAGCAAAAAGATACTTCAAGGCAGCATGGTCAGTATAAACAATGACTCTAGAACCCAACAGATATTGCCTGAACTTATCAAAGGCATAAACAACCGCTAGCAACTCCTTCTCAGTAGTTGCATAGTTCATCTGTGCAGGGTTCAACACATGACTTGCGTAGTAAATAACATGTAGTAACTTTTCTCTACACTGTCCTAGAACCGCCCCTACTGCAATATCACTGGCATCACACATGATCTCAAAAGGTAGAGACCAATCCGGGGCTACAACAATTGGTGCCGACACCAATTTTTGTTTTATAGTATCAAATGCTATGGCACACTCTTTATCGAAAAACGAAGGCTTTGTCTTTAACTAACAGTGTCATTAATGGTTTTGCAATTTTTGAGAAGTCTCTTATGAACCTACGGTAAAAACCCGCATGCCCTAAGAAGCCTCGAATACCTTTTTCGTTCATGGGGGGAGGCAGTTTTGCTATTACCTCTATCTTTGCTTGGTTAACTTCTATTCCTTTGTGAGAAATTTTGTGACCCAACACTATACCTTCACGTACCATGAAATGGCACTTCTCCCAGTTGAGGATTAAGTTGGTCTGTTGGCGTCTTTCTAGAACAAGAGCAAGGTTAGTTAAACAATTATCAAAAGACTTACCAAAAACCGAGAAATCATCCATGAATACTTCCATATGTTTCTCAAGCATATCTGCAAAGATAGATTGCATACATATCTGAAATGTGGCTGGGGCATTACATAACCCGAATGGCATTCTTCTGTAGGCGAAAATACCAAAAGGGAATGTAAATGTGGTCTTCTCTTGGTCTTCTGGTGCAACAGCTATCTGATTATACCCCGAGTATCCATCGAGGAAACAATAATAGTCGTGACCCGCTAACCTTTCTAACATCTGGTCGATGAAAGGTAACAGAAAGTGATCTTTTCTAGTTGCTAGATTTAATCTTCGGTAGTCTATACAGACTCTCCACCCTGTAACTGTTCTTGTGGGAATCAAATCATTCTTTTCATTCTTGATTACCGTAGTTCCACCTTTCTTAGGCACCACATGCACTGGACTCACCCATGAACTGTCAGATATTGGATAGATCATCCCTGCGTCCAAAAGTTTTACCACCTCCTTTCTAACCACCTCCTTCATCGCTGGATTTAGTCGTCGTTGAGGTTGGACAACCGGTTTGTGATCATCTTCCATTAAGATTTTGTGCATGCAAAGTGTTGGACTTATCCCTTTCAAGTCTTTAATTGACCATCTAAGAGCACTTTTATGCTTTTTAAGGACTTTGACAAGTTTATCCTCTTGAAGGAATTCAAGGTGAGAACTTATGATAGCCGGGCACTTACTTTCAGTGTCTAAAAAGACGTATTTGAGGTTCTCCGGTAATTGCTTTAGTTCAGCCCCCTTCTTTGGCTCGTCTTTACTTCCTTCCACTAATGGTTGCCTTAGATCCTCCCATCGGTTGTGGCGAGAATTTTTGACAAATGATGTTTCCATCATGGCTAAAACTTCACTGTCTTTTTCATCAATTATTTCCTCCTCTTCGAAGATTGATAGACTCAGAACTCTTTCTAAAGGTAGCTTCTGTGTTGTCAAAGAGTTTTCTTCATCACAAATTTGCTCAATTACTTCAATGTGTTGACTCGTGGCAACATCATCCTTGTACTTCATAGTGTTTCGCACATCAATCTTCAATTCTTCATCATAAACTTTCAAAGTCATTGTACCTTCTTCTATGTCGATCAAGCATCTCCCGGTTTCTAGAAAAGGTCTTCCCAAAATGATTGGTATCTCCTCATCTTCGGGCATCTCTAGAATAACAAAATCTACCGGAAACACGAACTTGTCGATTTTCACTAACATCATCTTCTACCACTCCGTAGGGTCTTTTAACGGATTGGTCAGCAAACAGAAGTGTCATTCGAGTATCTTGTACTTTACCTATTCCCAATCTTTTGTAAATGGATAATGGCATAAGACTCACACTTGCCCCCAAATCGATCAAAGCTTTCTTGAAAGACCTATCACCAATTGTGCATGGGATCGTTACTGAACCTCGATCTCTCTTTTTAACTGGGATCTTCATTACCTGCAAAATAGCACTACAAGTTTCAGTTAGAATAATCGGGTCACTGTCGATTGTTCGCTTCTTTGAAATTATATCTTTCATGAACTTCGCATAGGTAGGCATTTGCTCCAGTGCCTCTAAGAATGGAATATTTAGCTCAAGTTTCTTGAACATCTTCTCAAAGTTTTTCTCATGTTGTTCTTTCTTCTTATTCCTTGTGGGGAAAGGAAGTCTAACCGCTGGTTTAGGTGTAGCAACTTTTTCTTTGACTACACCTTCTTCACCTGTGACCTCTTTTCTTACTACCTCATTTTCTTTAATCTCCACATCTACTTCAATCAACATATCCTCTTCATCAGAGTTTTTCTCATGTGTTTCCTTCGATTTATTGCTCCTTGTTGTCACAGCGTTCACATGATTATTGTCTCTGAGATTAGTAACCGTAGCACTTGGTAAGGCACCCTGTGGTTGAGTGTTAGTCATTTGTTGTGCAATCTGACTCATTTGAATTTCCAGATTTTTGATTGAAGCTCCTGTGTTCCTAAGAGTGCTCCTTGTTTCCTCTTGGAATTGAGAATTGTGAGCGGCCATCTTTTCAAAAGCGATTTCCCAATCTGCTTTCTTTGGTACCTGTTGTTGACCTTGAGTTTGGAACTGTTGTGGGTGGTGCTGGAACTGTTGCTGATATGGAGGTTGTTGTTGTGGAGGTCTGTATTGTTGTGTCTGAGCTGGAACTTGAAACTGGGTTGATCATTGCTTTTGAAAGTTTCCTTGTTGATCCTTCCATGCAAAGTTAGGATGATTTTTCCATCCTGGATTATATGTATTGGCATATGGATTGTTTTGCCTTAACATATGAATCTGTTCCACCTGTTCTTGCGTTGCCACACAATGCATAGCAAAATGTGGCCCACTACATATTTCACAAATAACTGAGGTAGTTGGCTCAACTTGAGCTACTTTCTGTTCACCAATGTTCATCTTCTTCAGTCTTCTCTCTACCTCAGCTGCAATTTGTTCTTCCATTTTAACTACCTGATCAACAAGCTTCAAATCAATTTTTCCTTCCGGTTGGCTCATGGCACGGTCATATAACTCAATGTGCTCATTAGCGGCAATCGCTTCTATGATTCTCTTGATACCAGTGGCTGTTGAGAAATTAGTTGAGCCACCGGCAGCAGTGTCGATAAGCTGTTTTGTCTTAAGTCGGAGACCATTAACAAAAGTCTGCATTTTTTCTGTTGGGTCCATGTTATGAGTGGGACACGCCACCAAACACCTCTTGAACCTTTTATATGCATCTCCCAGTGATTCTCCTTCTTTCTGCTTGAAGTTCACAATATCATATCTTTTTCGAATAAAGACGGATGCGGGGAAATACTCATTAAGGAAAGCTGTTTCCATCTGTTCCCACGTTGTGATGCTTCCAGCTGGAAGTGAATAAAACCACTCTTCCGCGTCTTCGGATAAAGTGAATGGGAACATCACGAGTCTCTTGGCTTCTTCAGAATGGCCTTCAATCTTCAATGATGTTGTTGTGGTGAGGAATCTTTGTAGATGCTTATTCGCATCTTCATTGATTCTTCCCGCAAACGGCTTGCTTTCCAACTGTCGGATAGTTGAAGGATGTAGTTGGAAGTGTGCCACATTGACTGGTTGGTTTACGATGGTCATTCTTCCAAGCGGGGCATTAGCCCTCCCATAATCTCCTAAAAGCCTCTCTGGAGGAGGTGGATCAGCTGCCATAGTTTCAGGCTCAGATTCTGACTGTTCGGATGAAATAGATATTCCTTCTTCGTCTTCCGATTCTGAAACTGTAGGTGATTCCCCTTTTAAAGCCAGTCTTTTCCGTTTAACTTCTCAGAGTTGTGCTCGCAATAGCCTTTCTAGTTCTGCGTCAAAAAGAAGTTCAGCTGAGGCCTTACCTCGCATACAAGATTAGAAGTCGATTAGTTTGAAGTGAATAAAATAAAAAAATAAAACTAAACAAATATAAATTCAGCAAAAATAAAATTTTAATTGCAGAGCAATAAAATTTTAGTTGACTAGTTAACAACTTATATTTTGGCAATCCCCGGCAACGGCGCCAAAAACTTGATCGGAAAAATAGCAAGTATACTATTTTCACCGATGTAGTAATAATGGGTTTTACCCCAAGTATCGATCACGAGGATTGCGTAGGAAATACAAGTGGTTGCACTCAGTCAATCAAACAAAAGATCATAAGGGTGTCGTTTCAAATGATTAGCTAAAGCGAGTAAAATGCTAAGAAATATTGGAAATTAAAACTGAACTTTGATTATGAGAAAATAATGCTAAGGTAGGGTGTGTGATTCTCTCTCTAATTCCTCTGGATGAAGATTTCTTTAATCCGTTCATATGGTTCAATTATTCATTCTCAAGCATGATTATCCTAAGTCCTTAGTGAAAATCTTATTTGGCTTAAAATCCGATTACTTAAGTCCTTAGAGAAATAGGACAAAACCAAATCGTTAATTTATCAAGAATTTCTGAATAACCTGATTATATCCCTAGTCCTAGGTGATAATTATAAGGTTCAATTGTATACAAACCCTAACAATTGTAGTCCTACTGATCGGAAAAATAGCAAGTGTACTATTTTCACCGATGTAGTAATAATGGGTTTTACCCCAAGTATCGATCACGAGGATTGCGTAGGAAACACAAGTTATTTAAGTCAATTAAACAAAAGAGCAAATAGGTGTTTTGTTATAATGCAATAAGTAAATTTAAATAAAAGATAAAAATAAGCTGAAATTAAAGTTTGACTTTTTAGGTGTAATTTGAGGTAATGCCAGGGTAGGTGTTTGATCTTCCTTATAATGACTCTGTAAAAAGATCTCTTCAACAAGTTCATAGACTGCAACTATTTGTTCTTAAGGGTGTTTCCCTAAGTCCTTAGTGGAAAGCCTTTTGGTTTGCAATCCTATTGCCTAAGTCCTTAGAAACAAAGGTTTGCAAACCAAAGATGTAAATAATCAAGAATGTTCAAATAACCTTTCGGTATCCCTAGGCCTAGGTGATAACTACTAGATCAAATTGTTTAAAAACCTTAACAACCGTAGTCCTACAAATTGTTAACCGTAGATCAATCTTTGTTTTTCCGACAAAGAAGGCATAAAAACATTAAACAATCAAATTGCATAAAACTAATACTTGATTAAAGAAATACGGAATTCAAAAGTCATTACAATTCAAATCAGGGACACCCCCTGGCATTGGGGGGTTTAGCCTCTCATAATATTCAAGAAAGACAAAGTAAAGAATTTAGACATTACAAAGATAATTGGGAACTTTGATCTTCAATGGTGTCCACCGTTGAATCTCTCCGTCTCCGAAACCCTTGATGAAGCTATCTTCTCTCTTCTGTGAATTTCTATCGTATGATGCAAAAAGTCCCAAAATAATTCTCTCAAACTCAACTAAATAGTCTAGGTACAAATCTCAGGCAAATGAAATGTCTAAAGTGCCCTCAAGGTTGAGATTTAATGAAAAAGCCCTAAAATTGGAAGTTTCACGCTCTCAGCAGCACTGGCCGTGCTTGGACGCACGGGTGGCCGTGCTGCTCTTTATTTTTATTTTTGCTCCCAGCCATCCTGACACGGGCCGTGCGTGGAAGCACGGGCGGCCGTGCGTGGTCCCTGGATTTTGTATGGAGAGTGCCATTCTCCTGACACGGGCCGTGCGTGGAAGCACGGGCGGCCGTGTTTGCTCCCAGTATTTGTATTTTTTCTCTTTCTCTTGCTCCTCTTTCTTTCATGGTTGCTTGGACATTTAAGACGACTCGTTCTGACCTGAAACTTGCACACAACTAACCAAACGGCATAAAAAGCATCTAAATAACTTAAATTAAACAAAATGCAAATAAAACATAAAAATAATCAAACATGAAATACTTAAACAAAAGCAATAAAACATTGATCAAAGTGTTACCGAATCAACAAATTTAGACCGAATCCATGATAGAAATTAGGTAGAAATGGTGACCGATCACAACCCCAAACTTATCTCATTGCTTGTCCTCAAGTGATGCAAGAGACCAAACAGAGGTCACCCTGGATTTTTCTTTCCACAACACTGCCGATGTTATTCACAACTTGCGTCTACCTTTCTATTAGAATCTCTGGCTTGCCGAACCAAACTTTCTACCACACTTCCACATCAGAGTACCTTTTTACCCTGCAAGCTTTTTCACACTTCTCACCAAATCTCTCAGGGTTAAAGTGTTTTGCACTCGCAAAATAAAGATATGCAATATCAACTCTTAATTTTGAATAAATTCTACCTTCACTACACTAACAAAGTTCACACACTTTTTGAGGTCTTCTGGGTTGTAATGGGGTTTAGGTACGGTGGGATACACAAGGAAATGGATAAACAAATGGTTTTGGGTTCGACATTCATGTTGTGTTTTTCGTAATTGTGCTCAACTTGTTACACTGGGAATTTATTCGACTCAGACTCTTTTGCTTCACTCATTCTTCCGTGAGTGCTTAATGTAACAGAGTCTTTCATTCGGGCAAGTTTTTCTCTTTCTTTCTCTTTTTTTTTTACGGGACATACATTCATATGTCTCAAAAATTTTATTTTCATTTTTTTTACTTGCCCTCTTCTTTGATGATTACTACCCCAAACTTAGATTTTAGCACAACTCTGAAAACCACAACATTTATGCCGAGCAAGGGTTGGAAGTGTTTGGCTGCGGGTTACAGATATGGTTATAACAAACAAACGGATATGGCTCAACTGGGGTAACAACGGATAAAATATAATTTAGGATGGCTAGAAAGGCTCAGGTGGTAAAAACAAACAAATGCCTCAGTGTGTGTCCTTATATTATGCTACGTCAGTAGAACATACGCAAAATCAGAATGATAAAGTCATACCTGAATGAACTCTCATGATGATTATTTGTTGTGTTTGGATTTTTGTAACCTCACCATGTTGGATAAGCTTACAGGTTCCATAATACTCCTCGTGTCATGTGGCTTCTTTCTGGCGTAGGTACACCATAAAATCCTCTTTGTCCAGTATCCGCAAGTTGCGTCCAACTGTTACTTTTCTTTCGGCTGCATCAACTTCCAGGGTGCCTCGGAGGAATAGGTTCAGGTTGCACCTTTCATCCACTAAATACCATTCATCATTCATTCGGCATCCATAAGTCGATCTATAACACAATGTCAACATAACACACAAACAAAAACAAAAATGGAAAACAATTAAAAGCAAATGAAAAGAACCCCTCCCACACTTGAACCAAACATTGTCCTCAATGTTTTAGAACAAGCCTTGGAAAGGTTACTTACAGAGGGTATTGCACTCCAATGATCACTTCCGAGCTTTCACTAGAGATGCCCTCTTTTATTTCCTGAAAATAAAATAAACAAACAGAGAAATAAATTATTAAAACTGTGGGTTGCCTCCCACGAAGCGCTTCGTTTAACGTCGCCTGGCTCGACGGTCCATTACCCTTTATTATGGAGGGTATTTCCTTTTCCACACTTTGTTGCTTGTTACTTTCTCACCCAAGAACTCATGAAGATGATAAGCATGGGCCACTTTTCTCTTCAACTCAGTTCCCGCATTCTTCATTAGTTCCTTAGCCTTCTTCGGACTTTTGATAGCTCCCTGAGTTGTTTCCACCCGAGAGGCTATGCTTGAGACTTTTTCTTGGAGCTGTTCAGGCCTTTTGTCTTTTTTTTCACTTTCCGCCATATCCACAGAAGTTTGATCATTTACACCTGTCCTATGTTTCTTAACTCCTAACATCTTCAAGGTTACTTCTTCATCAAATGATTTTAGCGTTAGTGTCCCTTTTTCAATGTCAAAGTTGCAGCGGCCTGTCAACAAAAAGGGTCTCCCAAGAAGGATAGGTGTTTCTTCGTCTTCCGGAATGTCCATGATGTGGAAGTCAACAGGGAATACAAATTTGTCAACCTCCACTAGTACATCTTCCGCTACACCATAAGATTTCTTAACGGTGTGATCGGCGAACCTTAACTGTGTCTTACTTTCATTAATCTTTTCTAATTCAAGCTTTTTGAAAATGGATAAAGGCATTAAACTTACACTAGAACCAGAATCGAGGAGTACCTTTTTAAATGCTATATTCTTGATAGTGCATGGTATCGCCACCGGCCCAGGGTCTTTCCTCTTAATTGGGATCTTTCTTGCTGAAGAGACTATACCACACTTCTCGATTACAATTTCTGGTTCTCCTCCTAGTGATCTCTTTTTCGCCAACACCTCCTTCATAAATTTCTTATACAAAGGCATGTGCTCAAGTGCTTCAAAAAAAGGTAGATTCACCTCTAACCTTTTGAACAATTTAGTGAACTTCTTAAAGTCTTTCTCTTTTGAATTCTTCTTTGTTATTCTTGAAGGGAAGGGTAGTTTAATTTCCGGTTTAGCACCTTTTTTAATTTTTTCTTCAGCTGGTTTAGCCGGTGGTATCACCACTTCTGGCTCTCTTGGGTTCTCTCTTATTTCCAAATCTACCTCTATCACCATAGGGTCATCTAACTCTTCTTTTTCCTTTTCCGGTTCTAACACCTTTTTACTCCTTGTTGTAACAGCATTGATCTTCTCTAGATTTTTTTGATCTTTCACAGTTTCGTTCGGAAAGTTTCCTTGTGCCTGTAGAGTGAGATGTTGTGCTATTTGACCCATTTGAACTTCAAGATTTTTGATTGAAGCCGTGGTGTTCCTGAGGTTGGCTCTTGTCTCTTCTTGAAACTGAGAGTTTTGAGTTGCCACTTTTTCAAGAGCGATCTCCCAATCTTCTTTCTTTGGTACCTGTTGTTGAAATTGTTGAGGATGATGTTGGAATTGTTGTTGATATGGAAGTTGTTGTTGTGGAGGTCTGTGTTGTTGTGATTGCGCTGGAGTTTGAAATTGGGTTGATCCTTGCTTTTGAAAGTTACCTTGTTGGTCCTTCCATGCGAAATTAGGATGATTTTTCCAACCCGGATTATAAGTATTGGCGTATGGATTATTTTGCCTCAACATATGAATCTGTTCCACCTGTTCCTGCGTTGCCACACAATGCATAGCAAAATGTGGTCCACTACATATTTCACATACAACTGAGGCCGCTGGTTCAATTTGTGCTACCTTTTGTTCACTAAGATTCATCTTCTTCAGTCTTCTTTCTACTTCAGCTGCAATTTGGTCTTCCATTTTAACTACCTGATCAGCAAGCTTCAAATCAATTTTTCCTTCCGGTTGGCTCATTGCACGGTCATATAACTCGATGTGCTCATTAGCAGCAATAGCTTCTATGATCTTCTTGATACCCGTGGCTGTTGAAAAATTAGTTGAGCCACCGGCAGCCGTATCAATAAGCTGTTTTGTCTTAATTCGGAGGCCATTTACGAAAGTCTGCATTTGCTCGGTTGGGTCCATATTATGAGTAGGACATGCAACCAAACATCTCTTGAACCTTTTGTATGCATCCCCCAACGATTCCCATTCTTTCTGCTTGAAGTTTACTATATCATATCTTTTTCGGATGAAAACTGATGCGGGGAAGTATTCGTTCAAGAAAGCGGTTTCCATCTGTTGCCATGTTGTGATGCTTCCAGCTGGAAGTGAGTAAAACCACTCTTCCGCATCTTCAGATAAGGTAAAAGGAAACATTACAAGTCTCTTAGCTTCTTCAGAATGACCTTCAATCTATAATGACGTTGTCGTGGTGAGGAATCTTTGTAGATGTTTATTTGCATCTTCATTGATTCGTCCCGCAAACGGCTTGCTCTCCAACTGTCGGATAGTTGAAGGATGAAGTTGGAAGTGTGCAACATTGACCGGTTGGTTTACAATGGTCATTCTTCCAAGCGGTGCATTGGCCCTTCCATAATCACCCAAAAGTCTCTCTGGAGGAGGTGGATCAGCTGCCATAGTTTCAGGCTCAGAATCTGACTGCTCGGACTGAATAGATATTACTTCTTCGTCTTCTGATTCTGAAACTACAGGGGAGTCTTCTTTCGATGCCAGTCTTTTTCGCTTGACTTCTCGGAGTCGTGCTCTCAATAGTCTTTCTGGTTCTGCGTTAAAAAGAAGTTCAGCTGAGGCCTTACCTCGCATACAAGATTAGAAATCGATTAGCAGATAAGTTAAAAAAAAAAAAAAGATTAAAATAAGCAAATAAAAATTTCAGCAAAAAGAATTTTAATTGCAGAGCAATAAAATTTTAATTGACTAAAATAAAACTTATATTTTGGCAATCCCCGGCAACGGCGCCAAAAACTTGATCGGAAAAATAGCAAGTGTACTATTTTCACCGATGTAGTAATAATGGGTTTTACCCCAAGTATCGATCACGAGGATTGCGTAGGAAACACAAGTTATTTAAGTCAATTAAACAAAAGAGCAAATAGGTGTTTTGTTATAATGCAATAAGTAAATTTAAATAAAAGAAATAATAAAAATAAGCTGAAATTAAAGTTTGACTTTTTAGGTGTAATTTGAGGTAATGCCAGGGTAGGTGTTTGATCTTCCTTATAATGACTCTGTAAAAAGATCTCTTCAACAAGTTCATAGACTGCAACTATTTGTTCTTAAGGGTGTTTCCCTAAGTCCTTAGTGGAAAGCCTTTTGGTTTGCAATCCTATTGCCTAAGTCCTTAGAAACAAAGGTTTGCAAACCAAAGATGTAAATAATCAAGAATGTTCAAATAACCTTTCGGTATCCCTAGGCCTAGGTGATAACTACTAGATCAAATTGTTTAAAAACCTTAACAACCGTAGTCCTACAAATTGTTAACCGTAGATCAATCTTTGTTTTTCCGACAAAGAAGGCATAAAAACATTAAACAATCAAATTGCATAAAACTAATACTTGATTAAAGAAATACGGAATTCAAAAGTCATTACAATTCAAATCAGGGACACCCCCTGGCATTGGGGGGTTTAGCCTCTCATAATATTCAAGAAAGACAAAGTAAAGAATTTAGACATTACAAAGATAATTGGGAACTTTGATCTTCAATGGTGTCCACCGTTGAATCTCTCCGTCTCCGAAACCCTTGATGAAGCTATCTTCTCTCTTCTGTGAATTTCTATCGTATGATGCAAAAAGTCCCAAAATAATTCTCTCAAACTCAACTAAATAGTCTAGGTACAAATCTCAGGCAAATGAAATGTCTAAAGTGCCCTCAAGGTTGAGATTTAATGAAAAAGCCCTAAAATTGGAAGTTTCACGCTCTCAGCAGCACTGGCCGTGCTTGGACGCACGGGTGGCCGTGCTGCTCTTTATTTTTATTTTTGCTCCCAGCCATCCTGACACGGGCCGTGCGTGGAAGCACGGGCGGCCGTGCGTGGTCCCTGGATTTTGTATGGAGAGTGCCATTCTCCTGACACGGGCCGTGCGTGGAAGCACGGGCGGCCGTGTTTGCTCCCAGTATTTGTATTTTTTCTCTTTCTCTTGCTCCTCTTTCTTTCATGGTTGCTTGGACATTTAAGACGACTCGTTCTGACCTGAAACTTGCACACAACTAACCAAACGGCATAAAAAGCATCTAAATAACTTAAATTAAACAAAATGCAAATAAAACATAAAAATAATCAAACATGAAATACTTAAACAAAAGCAATAAAACATTGATCAAAGTGTTACCGAATCAACAAATTTAGACCGAATCCATGATAGAAATTAGGTAGAAATGGTGACCGATCACAACCCCAAACTTATCTCATTGCTTGTCCTCAAGTGATGCAAGAGACCAAACAGAGGTCACCCTGGATTTTTCTTTCCACAACACTGCCGATGTTATTCACAACTTGCGTCTACCTTTCTATTAGAATCTCTGGCTTGCCGAACCAAACTTTCTACCACACTTCCACATCAGAGTACCTTTTTACCCTGCAAGCTTTTTCACACTTCTCACCAAATCTCTCAGGGTTAAAGTGTTTTGCACTCGCAAAATAAAGATATGCAATATCAACTCTTAATTTTGAATAAATTCTACCTTCACTACACTAACAAAGTTCACACACTTTTTGAGGTCTTCTGGGTTGTAATGGGGTTTAGGTACGGTGGGATACACAAGGAAATGGATAAACAAATGGTTTTGGGTTCGACATTCATGTTGTGTTTTTCGTAATTGTGCTCAACTTGTTACACTGGGAATTTATTCGACTCAGACTCTTTTGCTTCACTCATTCTTCCGTGAGTGCTTAATGTAACAGAGTCTTTCATTCGGGCAAGTTTTTCTCTTTCTTTCTCTTTTTTTTTTTACGGGACATACATTCATATGTCTCAAAAATTTTATTTTCATTTTTTTTTACTTGCCCTCTTCTTTGATGATTACTACCCCAAACTTAGATTTTAGCACAACTCTGAAAACCACAACATTTATGCCGAGCAAGGGTTGGAAGTGTTTGGCTCCGGGTTACAGATATGGTTATAACAAACAAACGGATATGGCTCAACTGGGGTAACAACGGATAAAATATAATTTAGGATGGCTAGAAAGGCTCAGGTGGTAAAAACAAACAAATGCCTCAGTGTGTGTCCTTATATTATGCTACGTCAGTAGAACATACGCAAAATCAGAATGATAAAGTCATACCTGAATGAACTCTCATGATGATTATTTGTTGTGTTTGGCTTTTTGTAACCTCACCATGTTGGATAAGCTTACATGTTCCATAGTACTCCTCGTGTCATGTGGCTTCTTTCTGGCGTAGGTACACCATAAAATCCTCTTTGTCCAGTATCCGCAAGTTGCGTCCAACTGTTACTTTTCTTTCGGCTGCATCAACTTCCAGGGTGCCTCGGGGGAATAGGTTCAGGTTGCACCTTTCATCCACTAAATACCATTCATCATTCATTCGGCATCCATAAGTCGATCTATAACACAATGTCAACATAACACACAAACAAAAACAAAAATGGAAAACAATTAAAAGCAAATGAAAAGAACCCCTCCCACACTTGAACCAAACATTGTCCTCAATGTTTTAGAACAAGCCTTGGAAAGGTTACTTACAGAGGGTATTGCACTCCAATGATCACTTCCGAGCTTTCACTAGAGATGCCCTCTTTTATTTCCTGAAAATAAAATAAACAAACAGAGAAATAAATTATTAAAACTGTGGGTTGCCTCCCACGAAGCGCTTCGTTTAACGTCGCCTGGCTCGACGGTCCATTACCCTTTATTATGGAGGGTATTTCCTTTTCCACACTTTGTTGCTTGTTACTTTCTCACCCAAGAACTCATGAAGATGATAAGCATGGGCCCCTTTTCTCTTCAACTCAGTTCCCGCATTCTTCTTGAGTTCCTTAGCCTTCTTCGGACTTTTGATAGCTCCCTGAGTTGTTTCCACCCGAGAGGCTATGCTTGAGACTTTTTCTTGGAGCTGTTCAGGCCTTTTGTCTTTTTTTTTCACTTTCCGCCATATCCACAGAAGTTTGATCATTTACACCTGTCCTATGTTTCTTAACTCCTAACATCTTCAAGGTTACTTCTTCATCAAATGATTTTAGCGTTAGTGTCCCTTTTTCAATGTCAAAGTTGCAGCGGCCTGTCAACAAAAAGGGTCTCCCAAGAAGGATAGGTGTTTATTCGTCTTCCGGAATGTCCATGATGTGGAAGTCAACAGGGAATACAAATTTGTCAACCTCCACTAGTACATCTTCCGCTACACCATAAGATTTCTTAACGGTGTGATCGGCGAACCTTAACTGTGTCTTACTTTCATTAATCTTTTCTAATTCAAGCTTTTTGAAAATGGATAAAGGCATTAAACTTACACTAGAACCAGAATCGAGGAGTACCTTTTTAAATGCTATATTCTTGATAGTGCATGGTATCGCCACCGGCCCAGGGTCTTTCCTCTTAATTGGGATCTTTCTTGCTGAAGAGACTATACCACACTTCTCGATTACAATTTCTGGTTCTCCTCCTAGTGATCTCTTTTTCGCCAACACCTCCTTCATAAATTTCTTATACAAAGGCATGTGCTCAAGTGCTTCAAAAAAAGGTAGATTCACCTCTAACCTTTTGAACAATTTAGTGAACTTCTTAAAGTCTTTCTCTTTTGAATTCTTCTTTGTTATTCTTGAAGGGAAGGGTAGTTTAATTTCCGGTTTAGCACCTTTTTTAATTTTTTCTTCAGCTGGTTTAGCCGGTGGTATCACCACTTCTGGCTCTCTTGGGTTCTCTCTTATTTCCAAATCTACCTCTATCACCATAGGGTCATCTAACTCTTCTTTTTCCTTTTCCGGTTCTAACACCTTTTTACTCCTTGTTGTAACAGCATTGATCTTCTCTAGATTTTTTTGATCTTTCACAGTTTCGTTCGGAAAGTTTCCTTGTGCCTGTAGAGTGAGATGTTGTGCTATTTGACCCATTTGAACTTCAAGATTTTTGATTGAAGCCGTGGTGTTCCTGAGGTTGGCTCTTGTCTCTTCTTGAAACTGAGAGTTTTGAGTTGCCACTTTTTCAAGAGCGATCTCCCAATCTTCTTTCTTTGGTACCTGTTGTTGAAATTGTTGAGGATGATGTTGGAATTGTTGTTGATATGGAAGTTGTTGTTGTGGAGGTCTGTGTTGTTGTGATTGCGCTGGAGTTTGAAATTGGGTTGATCCTTGCTTTTGAAAGTTACCTTGTTGGTCCTTCCATGCGAAATTAGGATGATTTTTCCAACCCGGATTATAAGTATTGGCGTATGGATTATTTTGCCTCAACATATGAATCTGTTCCACCTGTTCCTGCGTTGCCACACAATGCATAGCAAAATGTGGTCCACTACATATTTCACATACAACTGAGGCCGCTGGTTCAATTTGTGCTACCTTTTGTTCACTAAGATTCATCTTCTTCAGTCTTCTTTCTACTTCAGCTGCAATTTGGTCTTCCATTTTAACTACCTGATCAGCAAGCTTCAAATCAATTTTTCCTTCCGGTTGGCTCATTGCACGGTCATATAACTCGATGTGCTCATTAGCAGCAATAGCTTCTATGATCTTCTTGATACCCGTGGCTGTTGAAAAATTAGTTGAGCCACCGGCAGCCGTATCAATAAGCTGTTTTGTCTTAATTCGGAGGCCATTTACGAAAGTCTGCATTTGCTCGGTTGGGTCCATATTATGAGTAGGACATGCAACCAAACATCTCTTGAACCTTTTGTATGCATCCCCCAACGATTCCCATTCTTTCTGCTTGAAGTTTACTATATCATATCTTTTTCGGATGAAAACTGATGCGGGGAAGTATTCGTTCAAGAAAGCGGTTTCCATCTGTTGCCATGTTGTGATGCTTCCAGCTGGAAGTGAGTAAAACCACTCTTCCGCATCTTCAGATAAGGTAAAAGGAAACATTACAAGTCTCTTAGCTTCTTCAGAATGACCTTCAATCTATAATGACGTTGTCGTGGTGAGGAATCTTTGTAGATGTTTATTTGCATCTTCATTGATTCGTCCCGCAAACGGCTTGCTCTCCAACTGTCGGATAGTTGAAGGATGAAGTTGGAAGTGTGCAACATTGACCGGTTGGTTTACAATGGTCATTCTTCCAAGCGGTGCATTGGCCCTTCCATAATCACCCAAAAGTCTCTCTGGAGGAGGTGGATCAGCTGCCATAGTTTCAGGCTCAGAATCTGACTGCTCGGACTGAATAGATATTACTTCTTCGTCTTCTGATTCTGAAACTACAGGGGAGTCTTCTTTCGATGCCAGTCTTTTTCGCTTGACTTCTCGGAGTCGTGCTCTCAATAGTCTTTCTGGTTCTGCGTTAAAAAGAAGTTCAGCTGAGGCCTTACCTCGCATACAAGATTAGAAATCGATTAGCAGATAAGTTAAAAAAAAAAAAAGATTAAAATAAGCAAATAAAAATTTCAGCAAAAAGAATTTTAATTGCAGAGCAATAAAATTTTAATTGACTAAAATAAAACTTATATTTTGGCAATCCCCGGCAACGGCGCCAAAAACTTGATCGGAAAAATAGCAAGTGTACTATTTTCACCGATGTAGTAATAATGGGTTTTACCCCAAGTATCGATCACGAGGATTGCGTAGGAAACACAAGTTATTTAAGTCAATTAAACAAAAGAGCAAATAGGTGTTTTGTTATAATGCAATAAGTAAATTTAAATAAAAGAAATAATAAAAATAAGCTGAAATTAAAGTTTGACTTTTTAGGTGTAATTTGAGGTAATGCCAGGGTAGGTGTTTGATCTTCCTTATAATGACTCTGTAAAAAGATCTCTTCAACAAGTTCATAGACTGCAACTATTTGTTCTTAAGGGTGTTTCCCTAAGTCCTTAGTGGAAAGCCTTTTGGTTTGCAATCCTATTGCCTAAGTCCTTAGAAACAAAGGTTTGCAAACCAAAGATGTAAATAATCAAGAATGTTCAAATAACCTTTCGGTATCCCTAGGCCTAGGTGATAACTACTAGATCAAATTGTTTAAAAACCTTAACAACCGTAGTCCTACAAATTGTTAACCGTAGATCAATCTTTGTTTTTCCGACAAAGAAGGCATAAAAACATTAAACAATCAAATTGCATAAAACTAATACTTGATTAAAGAAATACGGAATTCAAAAGTCATTACAATTCAAATCAGGGACACCCCCTGGCATTGGGGGGTTTAGCCTCTCATAATATTCAAGAAAGACAAAGTAAAGAATTTAGACATTACAAAGATAATTGGGAACTTTGATCTTCAATGGTGTCCACCGTTGAATCTCTCCGTCTCCGAAACCCTTGATGAAGCTATCTTCTCTCTTCTGTGAATTTCTATCGTATGATGCAAAAAGTCCCAAAATAATTCTCTCAAACTCAACTAAATAGTCTAGGTACAAATCTCAGGCAAATGAAATGTCTAAAGTGCCCTCAAGGTTGAGATTTAATGAAAAAGCCCTAAAATTGGAAGTTTCACGCTCTCAGCAGCACTGGCCGTGCTTGGACGCACGGGTGGCCGTGCTGCTCTTTATTTTTATTTTTGCTCCCAGCCATCCTGACACGGGCCGTGCGTGGAAGCACGGGCGGCCGTGCGTGGTCCCTGGATTTTGTATGGAGAGTGCCATTCTCCTGACACGGGCCGTGCGTGGAAGCACGGGCGGCCGTGTTTGCTCCCAGTATTTGTATTTTTTCTCTTTCTCTTGCTCCTCTTTCTTTCATGGTTGCTTGGACATTTAAGACGACTCGTTCTGACCTGAAACTTGCACACAACTAACCAAACGGCATAAAAAGCATCTAAATAACTTAAATTAAACAAAATGCAAATAAAACATAAAAATAATCAAACATGAAATACTTAAACAAAAGCAATAAAACATTGATCAAAGTGTTACCGAATCAACAAATTTAGACCGAATCCATGATAGAAATTAGGTAGAAATGGTGACCGATCACAACCCCAAACTTATCTCATTGCTTGTCCTCAAGTGATGCAAGAGACCAAACAGAGGTCACCCTGGATTTTTCTTTCCACAACACTGCCGATGTTATTCACAACTTGCGTCTACCTTTCTATTAGAATCTCTGGCTTGCCGAACCAAACTTTCTACCACACTTCCACATCAGAGTACCTTTTTACCCTGCAAGCTTTTTCACACTTCTCACCAAATCTCTCAGGGTTAAAGTGTTTTGCACTCGCAAAATAAAGATATGCAATATCAACTCTTAATTTTGAATAAATTCTACCTTCACTACACTAACAAAGTTCACACACTTTTTGAGGTCTTCTGGGTTGTAATGGGGTTTAGGTACGGTGGGATACACAAGGAAATGGATAAACAAATGGTTTTGGGTTCGACATTCATGTTGTGTTTTTCGTAATTGTGCTCAACTTGTTACACTGGGAATTTATTCGACTCAGACTCTTTTGCTTCACTCATTCTTCCGTGAGTGCTTAATGTAACAGAGTCTTTCATTCGGGCAAGTTTTTCTCTTTCTTTCTCTTTTTTTTTTTACGGGACATACATTCATATGTCTCAAAAATTTTATTTTCATTTTTTTTTACTTGCCCTCTTCTTTGATGATTACTACCCCAAACTTAGATTTTAGCACAACTCTGAAAACCACAACATTTATGCCGAGCAAGGGTTGGAAGTGTTTGGCTCCGGGTTACAGATATGGTTATAACAAACAAACGGATATGGCTCAACTGGGGTAACAACGGATAAAATATAATTTAGGATGGCTAGAAAGGCTCAGGTGGTAAAAACAAACAAATGCCTCAGTGTGTGTCCTTATATTATGCTACGTCAGTAGAACATACGCAAAATCAGAATGATAAAGTCATACCTGAATGAACTCTCATGATGATTATTTGTTGTGTTTGGCTTTTTGTAACCTCACCATGTTGGATAAGCTTACATGTTCCATAGTACTCCTCGTGTCATGTGGCTTCTTTCTGGCGTAGGTACACCATAAAATCCTCTTTGTCCAGTATCCGCAAGTTGCGTCCAACTGTTACTTTTCTTTCGGCTGCATCAACTTCCAGGGTGCCTCGGGGGAATAGGTTCAGGTTGCACCTTTCATCCACTAAATACCATTCATCATTCATTCGGCATCCATAAGTCGATCTATAACACAATGTCAACATAACACACAAACAAAAACAAAAATGGAAAACAATTAAAAGCAAATGAAAAGAACCCCTCCCACACTTGAACCAAACATTGTCCTCAATGTTTTAGAACAAGCCTTGGAAAGGTTACTTACAGAGGGTATTGCACTCCAATGATCACTTCCGAGCTTTCACTAGAGATGCCCTCTTTTATTTCCTGAAAATAAAATAAACAAACAGAGAAATAAATTATTAAAACTGTGGGTTGCCTCCCACGAAGCGCTTCGTTTAACGTCGCCTGGCTCGACGGTCCATTACCCTTTATTATGGAGGGTATTTCCTTTTCCACACTTTGTTGCTTGTTACTTTCTCACCCAAGAACTCATGAAGATGATAAGCATGGGCCCCTTTTCTCTTCAACTCAGTTCCCGCATTCTTCTTGAGTTCCTTAGCCTTCTTCGGACTTTTGATAGCTCCCTGAGTTGTTTCCACCCGAGAGGCTATGCTTGAGACTTTTTCTTGGAGCTGTTCAGGCCTTTTGTCTTTTTTTTTCACTTTCCGCCATATCCACAGAAGTTTGATCATTTACACCTGTCCTATGTTTCTTAACTCCTAACATCTTCAAGGTTACTTCTTCATCAAATGATTTTAGCGTTAGTGTCCCTTTTTCAATGTCAAAGTTGCAGCGGCCTGTCAACAAAAAGGGTCTCCCAAGAAGGATAGGTGTTTATTCGTCTTCCGGAATGTCCATGATGTGGAAGTCAACAGGGAATACAAATTTGTCAACCTCCACTAGTACATCTTCCGCTACACCATAAGATTTCTTAACGGTGTGATCGGCGAACCTTAACTGTGTCTTACTTTCATTAATCTTTTCTAATTCAAGCTTTTTGAAAATGGATAAAGGCATTAAACTTACACTAGAACCAGAATCGAGGAGTACCTTTTTAAATGCTATATTCTTGATAGTGCATGGTATCGCCACCGGCCCAGGGTCTTTCCTCTTAATTGGGATCTTTCTTGCTGAAGAGACTATACCACACTTCTCGATTACAATTTCTGGTTCTCCTCCTAGTGATCTCTTTTTCGCCAACACCTCCTTCATAAATTTCTTATACAAAGGCATGTGCTCAAGTGCTTCAAAAAAAGGTAGATTCACCTCTAACCTTTTGAACAATTTAGTGAACTTCTTAAAGTCTTTCTCTTTTGAATTCTTCTTTGTTATTCTTGAAGGGAAGGGTAGTTTAATTTCCGGTTTAGCACCTTTTTTAATTTTTTCTTCAGCTGGTTTAGCCGGTGGTATCACCACTTCTGACTCTCTTGGGTTCTCTCTTATTTCCAAATCTACCTCTATCACCATAGGGTCATCTAACTCTTCTTTTTCCTTTTCCGGTTCTAACACCTTTTTACTCCTTGTTGTAACAGCATTGATCTTCTCTAGATTTTTTTGATCTTTCACAGTTTTGTTCGGAAAGTTTCCTTGTGCCTGTAGAGTGAGATGTTGTGCTATTTGACCCATTTGAACTTCAAGATTTTTGATTGAAGCCGTGGTGTTCCTGAGGTTGGCTCTTGTCTCTTCTTGAAACTGAGAGTTTTGAGTTGCCACTTTTTCAAGAGCGATCTCCCAATCTTCTTTCTTTGGTACCTGTTGTTGAAATTGTTGAGGATGATGTTGGAATTGTTGTTGATATGGAAGTTGTTGTTGTGGAGGTCTGTGTTGTTGTGATTGCGCTGGAGTTTGAAATTGGGTTGATCCTTGCTTTTGAAAGTTACCTTGTTGGTCCTTCCATGCGAAATTAGGATGATTTTTCCAACCCGGATTATAAGTATTGGCGTATGGATTATTTTGCCTCAACATATGAATCTGTTCCACCTGTTCCTGCGTTGCCACACAATGCATAGCAAAATGTGGTCCACTACATATTTCACATACAACTGAGGCCGCTGGTTCAATTTGTGCTACCTTTTGTTCACTAAGATTCATCTTCTTCAGTCTTCTTTCTACTTCAGCTGCAATTTGGTCTTCCATTTTAACTACCTGATCAGCAAGCTTCAAATCAATTTTTCCTTCCGGTTGGCTCATTGCACGGTCATATAACTCGATGTGCTCATTAGCAGCAATAGCTTCTATGATCTTCTTGATACCCGTGGCTGTTGAAAAATTAGTTGAGCCACCGGCAGCCGTATCAATAAGCTGTTTTGTCTTAATTCGGAGGCCATTTACGAAAGTCTGCATTTGCTCGGTTGGGTCCATATTATGAGTAGGACATGCAACCAAACATCTCTTGAACCTTTTGTATGCATCCCCCAACGATTCCCCTTCTTTCTGCTTGAAGTTTACAATATCATATCTTTTTCGGATGAAAACTGATGCGGGGAAGTATTCGTTCAAGAAAGCGGTTTCCATCTGTTGCCATGTTGTGATGCTTCCAGCTGGAAGTGAGTAAAACCACTCTTCCGCATCTTCAGATAAGGTAAAAGGAAACATTACAAGTCTCTTAGCTTCTTCAGAATGACCTTCAATCTTTAATGACGTTGTCGTGGTGAGGAATCTTTGTAGATGTTTATTTGCATCTTCATTGATTCGTCCCGCAAACGGCTTGCTCTCCAACTGTCGGATAGTTGAAGGATGAAGTTGGAAGTGTGCAACATTGACCGGTTGGTTTACAATGGTCATTCTTCCAAGCGGTGCATTGGCCCTTCCATAATCACCCAAAAGTCTCTCTGGAGGAGGTGGATCAGCTGCCATAGTTTCAGGCTCAGAATCTGACTGCTCGGACTGAATAGATATTACTTCTTCGTCTTCTGATTCTGAAACTACAGGGGAGTCTTCTTTCGATGCCAGTCTTTTTCGCTTGACTTCTCGGAGTCGTGCTCTCAATAGTCTTTCTGGTTCTGCGTTAAAAAGAAGTTCAGCTGAGGCCTTACCTCGCATACAAGATTAGAAATCGATTAGCAGATAAGTTAAAAAAAAAAAAAGATTAAAATAAGCAAATAAAAATTTCAGCAAAAAGAATTTTAATTGCAGAGCAATAAAATTTTAATTGACTAAAATAAAACTTATATTTTGGCAATCCCCGGCAACGGCGCCAAAAACTTGATCGGAAAAATAGCAAGTGTACTATTTTCACCGATGTAGTAATAATGGGTTTTACCCCAAGTATCGATCACGAGGATTGCGTAGGAAACACAAGTTATTTAAGTCAATTAAACAAAAGAGCAAATAGGTGTTTTGTTATAATGCAATAAGTAAATTTAAATAAAAGAAATAATAAAAATAAGCTGAAATTAAAGTTTGACTTTTTAGGTGTAATTTGAGGTAATGCCAGGGTAGGTGTTTGATCTTCCTTATAATGACTCTGTAAAAAGATCTCTTCAACAAGTTCATAGACTGCAACTATTTGTTCTTAAGGGTGTTTCCCTAAGTCCTTAGTGGAAAGCCTTTTGGTTTGCAATCCTATTGCCTAAGTCCTTAGAAACAAAGGTTTGCAAACCAAAGATGTAAATAATCAAGAATGTTCAAATAACCTTTCGGTATCCCTAGGCCTAGGTGATAACTACTAGATCAAATTGTTTAAAAACCTTAACAACCGTAGTCCTACAAATTGTTAACCGTAGATCAATCTTTGTTTTTCCGACAAAGAAGGCATAAAAACATTAAACAATCAAATTGCATAAAACTAATACTTGATTAAAGAAATACGGAATTCAAAAGTCATTACAATTCAAATCAGGGACACCCCCCTGGCATTGGGGGGTTTAGCCTCTCATAATATTCAAGAAAGACAAAGTAAAGAATTTAGACATTACAAAGATAATTGGGAACTTTGATCTTCAATGGTGTCCACCGTTGAATCTCTCCGTCTCCGAAACCCTTGATGAAGCTATCTTCTCTCTTCTGTGAATTTCTATCGTATGATGCAAAAAGTCCCAAAATAATTCTCTCAAACTCAACTAAATAGTCTAGGTACAAATCTCAGGCAAATGAAATGTCTAAAGTGCCCTCAAGGTTGAGATTTAATGAAAAAGCCCTAAAATTGGAAGTTTCACGCTCTCAGCAGCACTGGCCGTGCTTGGACGCACGGGTGGCCGTGCTGCTCTTTATTTTTATTTTTGCTCCCAGCCATCCTGACACGGGCCGTGCGTGGAAGCACGGGCGGCCGTGCGTGGTCCCTGGATTTTGTATGGAGAGTGCCATTCTCCTGACACGGGCCGTGCGTGGAAGCACGGGCGGCCGTGTTTGCTCCCAGTATTTGTATTTTTTCTCTTTCTCTTGCTCCTCTTTCTTTCATGGTTGCTTGGACATTTAAGACGACTCGTTCTGACCTGAAACTTGCACACAACTAACCAAACGGCATAAAAAGAATCTAAATAACTTAAATTAAACAAAATGAAAATAAAACATAAAAATAATCACACATGAAATACTTAAACAAAAGCAATAAAACATTGATCAAAGTGTTACCGAATCAACAAATTTAGACCGAATCCATGATAGAAATTAGGTAGAAATGGTGACCGATCACCTACGAATTGTTAACCACAGAACAATCCTTATTGGTCCGATAAAGAAAGCATTATAAACATTATACAATTGAATTGAATAATACGAACTTTAAATTAACGAAATACCAAATCCAGAGTTATTACAGATCAAATCAGGGACACCCCCTAGCATTGGGGGGTTTAGCCTATCATAGTATTCAAGAAACACAAGTGAAAAAGTTTAGACATTACAATTAATTGGGAGAACTAGGATCTTCAATGGTGTCCACCGTTGAATCTCTTCGCCTTCCAAAATCTCGCTTCCGTCTCTTTTCTTCTCTGCAATTCTCTATTACGATCTATCAAAAGTGTCCTCTCTTTTGCCCTAAGGTTCTTCTTATAACTCACTTCCATTCAGGTTGAAACTGAAGTACCAAAAATACCCTTACTGGTCCCCTTTAAGTGAGGAAAGTAAGGAAAATAAAATCAGCATGCCTCAACAACACGGGCCGTGTTGCTGCACACGGGCGCCCGTGTTGTTTGTCTGCTCCTGGGCCAAAAACACACATTCCATGCATCTTTCCACACGGTCCGTGTGCCTGCACACGGGTGCCCGTGTGAAACCTCTTCCTTTTCTTCAAAATTGCTTTTCCAGCCACTTTTTGACACGGACCGTGTGCATGCACACGGGTGCCCGTGTTAACCTCAGACTTGGATTTTTTGGCTTCTTTTTCCGCTTGTGCGCGCCATAAGTTCCTATCTCTCCAATGCATCAACCTGGCCAAAAACAAACTAACAACCAGCGCATAAAACGACACTTTTGTAATACTCAAAACGCATTAAAATGCAACAAAGTCACACAACTGAAAAACACGAAACTTACTTTAAAAACATATGCCAATGCCACTTAGTATTACCAAGATTACGAATTTTGGTCGGAAAAAGGTGCGGAAACTTACTAGAAATGGTGACCGATCATGACAAGAAGAAGGTCATCTGCTATGAGTGCAATGAGCCTGGACACTTCAAGAATGAATGTCCAAAACTTCAGAAGGAGAATCCCAAGAAGAAGTTTCATAAGAAGAAGGGTCTTATGGCAACATGGGATGATTCTGAATCAGAATCAGAATCAGACTCTGAAGGCGAGCAAGCAAACTTTGCATTGATGGCCACAGTGGATGATGGATCAGAATCTACATCATAATCAGATTCTGAAGAGGTATTTTCTGAACTATCTAGAGAAGAGTTAGTTTCCAGTTTAACTGAACTTCTGGAACTCAAGGCTCATCTTAGTATCAAATACAAAAAGCTGAAAAAGCTATTTGAATCTGAAACTAAGAAGCTGGAAGTGGAAAATTCTGAACTGAAGGAAAAAGTTTTAAAATTATCCAAAGACATTGGATCTCCTTCTGAATCAGAAAAATCCATTCCTGGCCTCAATCATATTCTGAAAGAATATGACTCGAGCTTCAGAAAGTTTCTATCTAGAAGTATTGGCAAAAGTCACCTTGCTTCTATGATATATGGTGTTTCTGGAAACAAAAGGATTGGCGTTGGCTATGAGGGTGATATCCCACGTAAATTTGAACCTGTAGATGATTTGAAAATCACATACAAGCCATTGTATGATCAGTTCAAATATGGCCACTCACATGATATTAGACTCACTTCACATGCCAAAAGTTTTAACACTTCACACACCAAGAAGCATGTGACACAATGTTATACCCCAAAATTTGCCCGCATCTTTTTTTCAGAAAGAAGGCAACATACTTCTGTCTAAAAATTGGGAGTTTCATATAATCTTGGATTTTATTTCACAAATATCCTGATTTTTATGAATACTCGGTTTTTAGAATTTTTCTTATACGATATTTTGGTTCGCTGTTGAATTTATTCTTACGCAAACGCCAATTACTGTTTATCACTTCACACACGCTGTTTATTTGAGATTTATTTGCAGATAAATAGTACTGACGCAATTGGTACAGAATTAAATTTTTGCAGGCGCAAAGTCCGGGGATTCAGACTGTACTGGTAACAAGTAAATTATTATTAGTTTTTATTTCCCACTAATTTTTGTACTATATTCTATTATTTTCAAAAATCTTTTCCTTTCTTTTCAAATCTCTTTCTTTCAAAATCAAATCCTAACTTTATTCTATATATCTCTCTTTTCAAACCCTACCATACACTTTCTTTCAAATCCTACTACCATTCAAATTTTCCTTTCTTGTACGGAATCACTTCATTCCCCAACGTCTCTATCCTTCTTTTCACTCTATAAATACCTCTCATTTTTTCCATAAATTCTCACATCAAATTTCAACTCATCCCTCAAATTTCTACCTCCTATTTATCTTCTCTTCTTCCCGGGCAAAATGGCAAAGTGGGTGGATACACTGTCATCACTGTTTCTACGGTGGTCATGTCTTTCTTCTGTCTGCATAGTCCTGAGAAATGCGGACCTGCCATGTTTATACTCCCAATCATCTATATATTATTATTTATAGCGTGGGTTATTAATCGTCATTCTTAAAGATTGTCCTATCTTTTGTTTTCAAATAATGTACCGTTTATTTGTCGTACTGTTGATTATATTATGTAATATTTGTACCGTCAGTATTAAATGTCGTACTATTTGTCGTACTGTAGTTTAATTATCCAGATAATATTTTGTGTGTTTTCTGCCAGTTAAATATTTATTTCACTGTGCATTAAATATTTTTCAGGGTTATTATCGGTAATTTCGTTCGCGTACAATATATTTATTATGTCTGTGTTTTTTTTTTGTTTTTTTTAACCACTCATGTAAATAAATTTTCACCATTAACACAACAAAAAAAAAGAAAAAGAAAAAATTAACTTTAACTGTTGAATTTTCACTTTAACTGCTACGTTAATGCCTGAACAGTCAGTTGACAGTCAAACCCGCTGACAGTGCAATTCTCAGTGTTTTGTACCATCAATCAAATCAATCTTTTGCATTGCAAAATTCCAAGATTTTTGTTCTAGAAGTCTTCTGAACATCACATGATCAACAGAAACTCAGTACTGCACAAAAATCAGGTACGCTTAACTGTCTCCTACACAAACAGTCCTTAACTAGGGTTTTTGTTTTTTTTCAGGAGAACAAATTTTTTGAGACCTCAAATGGATTTCATTGACCTCCATATATCTCAAAGTACCACCATACAAATTTTCAAACTTCAATTCGCTCAGACGCACAGTCAACAGCTCAAACAGTCAACAGACGACCAGTTTGACCGAAAAGTCAACAGACAGTCAAAAATGAAATTTTTTGTCAACATCCATATTTTGTCAAAAGATTCATCATTTGATCATTGGTTGATCATAATTCATCAAGGAAAGATAAAAAATCAGCAAAACCCTAAGTTTCAAAATTAGGGTTTTCTCCTAAAAAGTCAACTGAACTTTGACCGGCCATAACTCTCTCCTCGTTCATTCAAAAAATTCCAACCAAAGCTTGTTTTGAAGGAAATTCAATTATCTTTCAAATGCAATTGGTCCCATGGTCATTAGATTCACCATTTGGAAAATATGAACCAAGACATTACAGGTCATTTTCAAAGTCAACAAAAGGTGGTTTTTTGTCAAAGGCCATAACATCAAGATAACTTCTCCAAATGAAAAAAAGTTTCCAAAGTGGCTTGTAGAGGACATCTTGAGGTTTCTAAAAAGTACAAGAGCTCCTTCATATGATAAAAATTGAGGGATTTATGCCTTGTTGAAGTTGGCTATTTTTTGGGAAAATGCATGAAATCAACATTGATCAAAAGTGTTTTTTTTTCCAAAAGAGACCAAGTTTCCATGATCCAAACATGCTTCTAACAATGGTAAGGGCCTCCCACGACCAACCTAAGGCCCATAACATTTTATTTCTTTTTGGTTTAATTTTATTACATTTAAGATTAAATTGAAAAGAAATGGTGCAAGATAATGTCATGTAGCTTTGATCTTAAGCACGAGTCATCAAGAATCATTCAAAGCTCTGCCCCAAAGAGATGGTACAGCAGAAGGTTGAAGAAAATTGAGCCATGGTTGCTTGAATTCAAAGCTACATATTATTAAAAAGTCAAAAATTCAACAAAGCCATCAATGCATGTTAGCTTAGTTTTTAAGTCCCTCCATGGCCTATAAGTGAAGAGGAATACTTCAGCAAGGGGAGACACACGAAAGAATCCACAAAGAATAGCCAAGAAAACACAAAATTCTCACAAAATATCAAACACTTTGTAATTTTCGTTTTGCAATTTCTAGCTTACCTCAATAAAAAATAATCATTCAAATCATCCTCTGGGATCACATAGAGTAAGATTGATGCACTAAACAAGTCCCATAATACTCTAAATACGTGTATCATTATCTTCATGTTCATAACTACATAGTTTTCGTTTTCCAAATTTTCACGTGAAATAACTTAATCTAATCTTTGATTTAAGTTTCTGACATCATTTAGAGTAAATCCAATGTAGCTCATGCAATGTTTCACCCCTCTAACACAATCCACCATTGTTGGTTGTCCAAACTTGAAAGGCTTCGAGTCGCATCTTCCAGGCATCTTTAATAAAAACTAATGCCACTAATGAACTCAGGGGGTCTTGATTAGGCTATCTGGGTTGTTTGCAACAATTTATTTTCTTGTTTTTGCATGTTTAAAGAAGAAGAAAATCAGAAACCAAAACCGTTGCCAAAAACCTGAAAAAACCGTTGCCATAGCTGTGTAGAAGATGATGAACAATAACTAGGACTTGTTGACCTCCACGCGTGCGTTCCTGATTGGCTCGTCAACATTCAGCGCTCCCTCCCTTTTTTCTATTCGTCCACGCATGCATAGTGGGACCTACCCGACTTATTAAAAGTCTTTGTAATCCCACGTGACCAATGCAAGTTTACCATGCTCTCTCCAACCAAAGCCATCAGATCTCCTAGTAATCTGATCCAAGGTTCACAAACACGCATATACACCCTGGAGCCTCAGCTCCTCACCACACAGGATTTTTTCTTCAATATTTTTAATTTCTTTTTTAATATAATTTATAAAATTAATTTAAAATAGTTTTAAAAATCAAAAAAATATAATAAAAATATTTTTAGGTTTATAAAATAATCTATTAATTTTTGACATAAAAATATTTTATTTTTCTTAATAATTAAAATATTTTGTTTAGTTAATTAGTATATATTTATATATTTATATATTTACTTTTTAATTATTTCAACCAATCAAAAAATCAAAAAAAATTGTTCTTTATATTAAATTTAGTTTACATATTATAGACTAATTTTGTACATATTTAGAATATTTTTCTCTTTAAGTTTTAATTATTTGTGTAATTATTTGCATAATTATATGATTATTTAACTTAATAATTTTCAAAACAACTTCAAAAAATCCAAAAAAAATTAGTTTTACTTTAAAATTAATCGACAAGCAATATGAACATATTTTAAACTTAATTTTTAGGTTTAAATTTTATTTTTACCTTTTTCTCATTTTAATTAAATTAATCATGCATTAATTCTAATTAAAATCAATCATACAAAAATCCAAAAATATTTTTTTATCTTATTGCAATTTAAAGTTCATAGATAAGTGTATAGGTTGTCAAAATCATGTAAATAGCGTAATTTACATTTCCCGCACAATCGATGTAATAACGTAGATTTACATTCCGCATTTTAATTTCAGTACATATAAAACTGCGTGTATGTCAAAGATAAAAACTGAAGCGTTAGATCACTAACTTCAAAGACAAAAATATCTGAATCAAAACACAATCACACTTACACCTCTTAGGGTAATCCCTCTTTTACTCTTTTCAAAATCCAAATTCTACTGTTTCAAATACAAAATCGAACTTTTTTTTACATCCGGTAAAAGGAGAATTTTCTAAAGGAAATAGGAAAAGACCTTATAAACTTAGGGTAGACCTCATAATTGCTTGCTCAAATCAAAATAAACAGATGTCTCATATATCATTGTTTTTCAAAATAAAACTTTCAAAAAAGACAATACTTGGTATATATCCAAACAAGGATCATTACGAAGTTAACGTTCTTTTTTCAAAACATCTTTCGAAAGATAAAATACTCTGTATACATCCGCACAGGGATCATTACAAAATCAATTTACAAAATGAATTTTAAGGCCACATACAAGCATTTCAAGGCAAGACAAATGATTCAAAACAAGTGAGCTAAGCAATTAAGAGCCCATGGATAACCATGGATACAAAGGGTGCTAACACCTTCCCTTTGTATAACCAACCCCTTACCCAAAATCTCTTAAAGGTCTTTTTCTGTTTCTTTTATAAACCTTTCCTTAATTGGATAAAATAAAAGTCGGTGGCGACTCTCTGATTTTCAAAAACACAAAAGCAAACGAAGAGTCAGTTCGTATATCTCTCACGAGAGGTATGGTAAAAAAAACCGAGAACAGAACTGGCGACTCTGCTGGGGATTTCAAAAAAACAAAAATGTTTTCAAAAGGGGTTACCTTAGAGTGTAGATCATTTCGATGTTTTCAAATGCTTGTCTTGATTGTTCTATTTTTTTCAAAGGTTTGTTTGGGTATTTGCTTGTGTGAAAGATTCTAACCCGAATCTCGAGATACCTTAAGTATGTGACTATAGACCAAGGAAACTGTACGTCATGTACCGATACGGTTAATCTGGTGGTCACTGTTAGTGCGACACTTTGGTTTATACTGATATCCCTTGAAAACGATCAAGGAGTATGTTAGGCTTCTGAAATGTCATTAAACACTAATTTGTCTTAGAACCTTTAGTTGAACTTGACTTGTGGCTTATTAAGTGACTAACTTTGAAATTGATCGAAGTTAGTTATCCTCGAGGAATATTTTTGATCGGCCGTTCGAGCGCCGTATTGAGATGTTGTCTCCAAGGATCATAGAACCCGAATACTATTTTAAGACAGGTTTTAACCAACTCAACTTCAGTAGGGGAGGGTATCACCTATCAACCTCATGCAAGCCTTTAAACCTAAGGCTATTGTTTGATTTGTTTGTGTGTGCCACATGTTTGACATCATAAGCATCATAAGCATATCATTTTCTCACTAATCATTTCAAGGATCGAAGAGTTTACCTTTGTTCTGTTTTTACAGGTAATGGCTCCCGCTACCAGAGGTTATATCTGGATCAACATCTTGACAGTACCATCTGAACTTAAGGATTTAATATCAGAATTTCCCAGAAATGCTCAATTCACTGAAAAGCACGGTCACCTACTCCATTTGGTTACCTCAAAATTTGAAGAAGACATGATACGGGTCCTTTTCCAGTTCTTTGATCCCGAACATCATTGTTTTACATTTCCTGATTACCAATTAGTACCCACTTTGGAAGAGTTCTCTGAACTGATTGGATTACTTGTTCGAGATCAATTACCTTTCACTGGTTTAGAAAAGATTCCAAAACCTGAAATCATTGCTGCTGCCTTACATTTGCTAAAGTCATAAATCGAGTCCAATTGGGAAACAAAGAGTGGAGTCCAGGGTTTGCTTGCTAAGTTCTTAATGGAAAAGGCTCGATTACTACTAAAAAACAGAAGTTACCTAGCTTTTGAGGAAGTTGTGGCTCTTTTGATCTATGGGTTGGTTTTATTCCCTAATCCCGACCAGTTCATAAGTGTGCACATTATCAACATTTTCCTAACGCGCAACCCGATACCTACCTTGTTGGGAGACATACTACATTCTCTACACACTCGTACCATGAAGAAACGAGGAACTCTTATGTGCTGTATACCACTACTGGCTAGATGGTTTACATTACACCTTCCCCGATCAGTGTTGAGAAATGAACAAAGGATGCAATGGTCTCGCAGGATTATGTCTTTGTCTCATTCAGAAATCCGGTGGAACAATTTCTTTCAAAGAGACATTACTATCATTGACCATTGTGGAGAGTACCCTAATGTGCCACTCCTTGGCATCAGGGGAGGCATCACTTATAACCCCTCTTTAGCTTTGCGCCAATTCGGATATGCACAAAGAAACGGTCCTCAGGACATGATTATCCATGGCATTGTGTTCGACTACGAAGATGATTCCCAAAGATATCGACGAAGGTTTATACATGCTTGGGGCAGTGTCTACAAAGTAGAAAGCAATACTTTAGGACAATGGAACTCTATTCCCATGGAACCTTACCTCAAATGTGTGCGTGCTCATGCTCAGAAACTCATCATGCCATATCCCGCTATTCTACCTGTGACTATTGAGCCAGAAGTCGAAGGGAGTGAACCTCAAGTTATTCTACATCCGGACATGCCAACTGACCTGGAAGAGCTGCAGAAATCTTGGGTTCAACTAAGAGAAGAAAGAGACACCTTCAAAGCACACTGTCAAGACTATGAGCAGAAAGTGTTGGAGCTCACCGGACAACTCCAGGAAGAACAACAGATCAACACGTTCCTAGGTGCGAAGAGAAAGCGTCCATTGGAGGCTTGAGGAATCCTTTATTTTGTAAAGCCCGAAAGAGGCAAAGAATGAAAAAAAAAAGGAAAAAAAAAGAAAAAAAAGAAAAAAATTGTTTGACTAATAAATGTTTGTTTCTCTTTTTTAACAAATCTAAATTCTAAGATCCTTGAAAACATTGCATATGCATTTCATTCATAAACATTGCATAACAGGTTCACATGATGGGTTTCTCATCTCCTCGCTGTTTATTTCAGTTAGAAGAGATGGATTCTGAAACAAGTGTCAAGAATCTCGAAGCACAGAACGCCCAAGTTCAGGTAGCAATTCTGGAGCTAGAAAGGCCAAAAGGCACCGATCCCTGAAATAGTCGGTGAAGGTGATCGAGAAGACAATCACAGCAACCAGGGTTCTGCCAAACCCTCCCTCTCTTCTAACGAAGAAGATTATTATTCCGAAGACGAACAGGGTGATGACAAATACCAGCAGTTGGAAGAACGCATGAAAGCAATGGAGATACAAAAAATACCTGGCTTAGACTTCAATGATCTTGGGCTAGTCTCAGATATTGTTATCCCTCCAAAGTTCAAAAGTTCCTGTCTTTGCAAAGTATGATGGAGTTTCTTGCCCAAAATTACATCTAAGGTCCTATGTGAGGAAGATACTACCTCATACAACAGATAACAAATTGTGGATTCATTTCTTCCAGGAAAGTCTGTCGGGTACACAACTCGAATGGTACTACCAGCTGGAAAGTACAAAAGTTCACACCTGGGAAGATTTGGCTGCTGCTTTCTACAAACAGTATCAATACAACGCTGATCTTGCACCAACCCGTACTCAACTGCGAGGCATGTCTATGGCACCAAAAGAACGTTTCAAAGGGTATGCACAAAAGTGGAGAGATATGGCTGGAAGGGTTCAACCACCCTTATCTGATCGCGAGTTGGTCGACATGTTCATGGGCACTTTAACTGGCCCTTTCTACAGTCATTTGCTGGGAAGCTCATCATCAGGTTTCACTGACCTGATATTAACTGGAGAGCGTGTCGAAAGCGGCATTCAAAGTGGAAAAATTCAAATAGGCTCCTCCTCTGGTACTACAAAGAGGCCCATCAGTGGGAGAAATGAAGTCAATACAATGCATAGTCAGAAAGGTCGCAAAAGTGAGCATCACCAATCTGTAGGGGCTGTTCTGATCTTTGCATCCACACCTCAAAAAGATCAACCGCCGAAGTATACGCGTCGACCAGATGCACCAAGAAGAAACTTCACCAGAATCAATATGCCAATCTCTCAAGCATTCCAGCACTTGTTAAAAGCAAATCTGATTACATTGAAGGATCCTCCAAAGAATGTCAACACTTCCTCTCCGAGTTATCGCCCCGATGCAACATGTGCATACCATTCTAACTGTCCAGGACATGACGCAAATCACTGTTGGACCCTGAAAAATAAAATACAAGACATGATAGATGCTGGGGAAATTGAGTTCGATCCTCCAGAGACTCCAAATGTCATCACTGCACCTATGCCAAAGCATGACAAGACCGTTAATGCTATCATAGACACTATTTACATCTATGACGTGAGAGAATTGTCAACTCCGCTCCTTGAAGTCAAAAGAAAGCTAATCTGAGCTGGTTACTTTCCAGGTTGTGACCCTGATTGCTTTTATTGTGCACACCTACCTAATGGTTGTGAGAACCTGAAAATAGGAATTCAAAAGTGGATGGATCGCCGTATCATTATGTTTGAAAGGCTCCCTTCTATGGACGTTTTATGCGAAGTCTTTTCAAATGGGATGAGAATAGAGGATGTCTCAGTGGTTTCTAACATATCGTTGAAAATCCCTACCAAAGCTCCTTTCAAAATTTCTGCTGCACCCAAAGTGGCATCTGTAATCATCACCAGTCCGGCCCCATTTCCATACTCCTCAGACAAAGCTGTCCCGTGGAGTTATGACACTAATGTTTATGTCCATGGAGTTAAGCAAGACACCTTGACTGAAGAGGCCATGAATTTTACTACTCCAACTGTTGATAATATTGTGGGTACTAGTAAGATTACGAGAAGTGGAAGGATCTTTTCGCCAGAAATTTCTCCAAATATTGCTACTAATCCAGTCCAGGTCCTAATCAAGATATCAACGCTCGAGGCAAAGAGCCGCTAGTTGAACCAGTTCAAGTACCGGTGGAAGTCACTGTTGAAGATCCGTCGAAGCAAGAAATGGAGGAAATATTGAAAATCATCTGCAAAAGTGATTACAATATTGTCGAACAACTGGGGCACACTGCTTCAAAGATTTCAATGTTGTCTTTGCTAAAATATTCAGAAGCTCATGCCAAGGCCCTGATGAAGTTCCTGAAAGCTGCACATGTATCACAGGAGATTTCAGTCGATCAATTTGAAAATTGTGTTGCCAGTCTAACAGTGAACAATGGTCTCGGTTTCTCTGATGCTGATTTAACCCCTGCTGGGAAAAATCACAATAAAGCCCTGCATATCTCCATTGAATGTAACGGCACCACTTTGTCTCATGTGCTGGTGGACAACGGTTCCTCTTTGAACGTGTTACCAAAAGCAGTACTGGAAAAACTTGACTTCGAAGGAGTTGTGTTACAACCAAGCGATGTTGTGGTAAGAGCCTTCGACGGGTCAACAAGAACAGTGTACGGAAAAGTGAAGCTCCCAATCAGAGTGGCCTCTCAGATCTTTGATTCTACCTTTTACGTAATGGAAATTCACCCAGCATATTCCTGTTTACTAGGACGCCCTTGGATACATGGGGAAAATGCTGTAACTTCTACCCTGCATCAGAAGTTAAAGTATCCGGTAAAAGGCAAAATCGTCACAGTTTATGGTGAAGAAGAGTATGTGGTTAGCCACCTGAGCAACTCCAAGTATGTTGAGATGGATGGAGAATTCATCGAAACTCCCTGCCAATCTTTTGAGGTAGTCCCTCCAGATGTCTCTACTGCCAAACATATTTCTGCTACTCCTGCTACAAAAATAACTCCAACTATGGCTTCTCTCAAAGATGCCAAAGCTGTGATCGAAGAAGGTGGTTACACAGTATGGGGACAGCTCCTCGATGTACCTTACAAGTTCGATAAGCTAGGCCTGGGCTATGCTAATGGAAATCAGAAGAACGATCAAAGTCCTCGTTCTGGAGGATTAATGTCACATTTCATCAGCCAAGGAGTGAACGCTATTGAAGACGATGGAGTGATCTTGAACCATATTCCACTCGTTTCCATGGAAGTTTGGGATACTTTGGGAGAGTCAAGCGGCGAGTATGATTTTCTAGTAAAGTACACTGCACCTCAGAGGTATTTTATTGCCATGGAAGACATTACCCCAACTGGATGGGGTGATCAGTTTGAAGATTGCAAAAGTTTCACAAGTTCCATCACTGAGTAATATCAAAGTCCACCTAGTCCAAAAGAAGTTTGGGATATACTAGGAGAACCAAGTGGTAAGTATGACTTTATGGTGAAATATTCTGCTCCCCTGAGCTCGCAGATCGCTATTGAAGACATTACCCCAACTGGATGGGACAACCATTTCGAAGACAATATGACATTCACAAGCCCTGTCGCTCCTGAACAAGCATGGGAAACATCAAATAATGAGAATGATTTCCTGACGCAATACACTGCTCCCCAGGATGCACAAGTTTCCCTCAAAGACATCATTCCAACTGGATGGGACGATCTTATCGGGTATCTCGCTCAGCCAACAGAGATATCTCATCCTGGGCTCTCGTATCCAGCAGAGTATCTTGCTTATCCTGAAGAATCAACAGCTCATTTTCCCACCAAAGAAATCAATGCTGTGGAAGACGAAGAAGACAACTGCAACTGGAGCAGCTGGATACTCCCTGCTCACAACAATGGATTGAACAACTAGGAAGCAGCGGATGTGATCTCCTTTAATCAGGAGTAAATACAATTTCCTGTTTTCGTTGTTTATATGTGCAAAGATAAAAATGGTTCCTGTACTATCGAACCATGAACTTGAAAGCAGTGTGCCTTGCCCGAAGCACACTGGTCCTTTTTATAAGGGTTTGTCATATCATGATCATGTTCATTCAATAAAATCATGGGACGTTTGCATATTCAAATTTTGTGATCCTTTTTCTTTCTTTGCTTTATTCATTTTCAAATAGCTATGTGTTCTTACACACACCCACATAAATGCAGATTCACATTCACTCTGGATCCTGTTGATAACGATTCTGCTATTGCCAGTCATGACTTTGAAAATCCGATCTACCAAACTGAGGACGAAAGTGAGGAAGATTGTGAAGTACCAAGGGAACTTACAAGGCTGTTAGAACAAGAGGAAAAGACTATACAGCCGCATGAAGAACCAATTGAGGTTATCAACTTGGGCAGTGACGAAGAAAAGAAAGAAGTCAAGATAGGGGCTGATCTAGAAGACAGTGTCAAGCAAAGACTGATTCAAATGTTACAAGACTACGTTGAGATACTCGCCTGGTTCTATGAAGATATGCCCGGCCTTGACACGGATATTGTGGTTCATCGCCTGCCGATCAAAGAAGGTAGCACTCCAATTAAGCAGAAACTGCGAAGGAGTAGGCCCGATATGTCAAAGAAGATCAAAGACGAGGTCGAGAAGCAATTCAATGCTGGCTTTCTGAAAGTTGTGAGTTATCCTCCTTGGATAGCTAACATAGTGCCTGTGCCTAAAAAAGACGGGAAAGTCAGAATATGTGTAGACTACAGAGATCTGAATCGGGCAAGCCCCAAAGATGATTTCTCTTTACCTCACATCGATGTACTGGTTGATAATACCGCACAATGCAAGGTATTCTCCTTTATGGATGGATTCTCAGGGTACAATCAAATCAAGATGGCGCCCGAAGACATGGAAAAAACAACCTTCACAACACCCTAAGGAACCTTTTGTTACAAAGTAATGCCCTTTGGTTTAAAGAATGCAGGAGCAACCTATCAACGCGCAATGGTAGCTCTGTTCCATGATATGATTCATCAGGAAATAGAGGTTTACGTGGATGATATGATTGCAAAGTCCAACACCGAAGAAGAACATCTAGGTCACCTGCACAAACTTTTTGACAGACTCAAGAAGTACAGGTTACGACTGAATCCGAACAAGTGTACCTTTGGAGTAAGATCCGGTAAACTCTTAGGTTTCATCGTCAGTAGCAAAGGTATTGAAGTTGATCCTGCCAAGGTCAAAGCCATTCAAGAAATGCCCATACCCCGTACCGAGAAACAAGTCAGAGGATTCTTGGGACGTCTGAACTACATAGCCAGATTTATTGCCCATATGACTACTACTTGTGTGCCGATCTTCAAACTGTTGAAGAAAGATCAAGTGGAAAGATGGAATGACAAATGCCAATTAGCCTTTGATAAAATCAAAGAATATCTCCAAAAACCGCCAATTTTGTTACCACCAGTGGAAGGAAGACCTCTGATAATGTACCTAACAGTGTTAGAAGATTCAATGGGGTGTGTACTGGGGCAACATGACGAGTCTGGCCGAAAGGAGCATGCAATCTACTATCTTAGCAAAACGTTTACCGATTGTGAAACAAGATACTCACTACTCGAGAAAACTTGCTGTGCCTTAGCATGGGCGGCTCGCTGACTAAGGCAGTATATGCTAAACCATACCACTTTCTTGATCTCCAAAATGGATCCTATCAAGTATGTGTTCGAAAAACCTGCTCTCTCTAAAAGAATAGCAAGATGGCAAATGATCTTAACAGAGTATGACATCCAATACACTTCACAAAAAGCGATCAAAGGAAGTGTGGTAGCTGATCATCTGGCTCATCAAGCAGTGGATGATTATCAAGCGTTGAACTTTGACTTCCCAGATGAAGACATTATGCTAGTTACTGACTACAAACAACTAGGACCAGAGGAAGGACCCGAGCCAGGATCCCGACGGACTATGGTTTTTGATGGAGCTTCTAACGCACTTGGCAATGGCATCGGAGCTGTAATCATTTCCCCTGCAGGAGGTTATACACCATTCACTGCCAGATTATGCTTCAACTGCACTAACAATATAGCCGAATATGAAGCATGTATTCTGGGTCTCAAAGCTGCAATTGATTTAAGAGTCAAGTTCCTGGAGGTCTACGGAGACTCGGCGCTTGTAATTTATCAAGTCAAAGAGGAATGGGACACGAAGCACCCGAATCTAATTCCTTACAAAGAATATGTGCTGAGCTTGATTCCTTACTTTGAAGAAATCACTTTTGAACATATCCCGCGCGAAGAAAATCAACTGGCTGATGCCTTAGCTACCATGTCATCTATGTTCAAAGTCAGGTGGGACAATGAGGCGCCAATGATCACCATTTACAGACAAGATGAACCAGCCTATTGCAATGAGATTGATACTGAAGTAGTGGAAGAAAAACCATGGTTCCATGAAGTAAAAAGATATCTCGAAGCTCAGGAATACCCTGAAGGGGCATCCATTAACGATAGGAAGTTTCTAAGAAGATTTGCTGCTAAATTCTTTCTATGTAATGGAATCCTGTACAAACGCAACCATGACTCGACTTTGCTTCGTTGTGTAAACAAGAAGGAAACATAACAGATTATGGAAGACATACACGATGGTGCTTTCGGTACTCATTCAAGTGGACATACAATGGCTAAAAAGATTCTGAGAGCAGGTTATTACTGGTCCACCATGGAGACAGACTGCCATCTTCACTCCAGAACTTGTCACAAATGCCAGATATATGCCGACAAAGTACATGTACCTCCAGCCCCGTTAAACGTCCTGACGGCTCCTTGGCCTTTTGCAATGTGGGGTATTGATATGATTGGAGAAATCAAGCCTACTGCCTCCAACGGACATCGTTTTATCCTGGTCGCTATCGATTACTTCACCAAATGGGTAGAAGCAGCTTCATTTGCTTCTGTCACCAAGAACGTAGTGGCCCGATTTATCAAGCACAATCTCATTTGTCGGTATGGCATCCCTGAAAGGATCATCACAGACAATGGCACAAATTTAAACAACAGAATGATCACTGAACTCTGCACACAGTTCAAGATTAAACATCATAATTCCTCTCCATATCGACCAAAGATGAATGGCGCGGTGGAAGCTGCCAACAAGAACATCAAGAAGATCATACAAAAGATGACAGTAACCTACAAAGACTGGCATGAGATGTTACCTTTTGCTCTTCATGGTTATCGCACATCAGCGCGTACTTCAACAGGGGCAACTCCATTCTCTTTAGTCTATGGTATGGAGGCAGTTCTTCCAATTGAAATTCAGATTCCTTCCCTAAGGATTATGAAAGAAGCCGATCTAGATGAAGACGATTGGATTCAGACTCGGTTGGACCAGATAAACTTGATTGATGAAAAGAGGCTCGCAGCTATTTGTCATGGTCAGTTGTACCAGAAGCGTATGATCAAAGCCTTCAACAAGAAAGTCAAAAGTCAGGCATATCAAACCGGTGATTTGGTTATCAAACGCCTCATCTTACCACAAGGTGATCCCAGGGGAAAGTGGACTCCCACTTATGAGGGACCGTTTGTAATCAAGAAGGTATTCTCTGGCGGAGCCATGTTGCTTACCACTATGGATGGCGAGGATTTCCCACACCCTGTGAATGCGGACATAGTCAAAAAGTATTTCGCTTAAAGAAAAGCTCGCTAAGTTGAAAACCTGAAAGGGAAACTTAAGCAAAAAATGAGCATCTCGGTGGATTGAAAACCTGAAAGGGCAATCCAGGCAAAAATTAGAGACTAAAAAAAGAATTATCCCGGTAGGCTGAAAACCTGAAAAGGCAGCCTAGGCAAAAGTTAGGGAATAAAGCGTACGACTATGTCCCGTTTAGCTACCTACTCACCTTCGAGGTTCAACACATCAAAGGCACCGATCAGTCCAATCACTTTCTTCCAACAAATGAGGGATGGGATACTCAAAGACAGATTGGCAATAGCAGAGTTGAAACTTCACTGGATTGTTTTCACATAGCTATTTCTCTTTATAAGTACTTTTCAAAGTTTTATGACAATTTCCTACTACTAGGATTTTTTTCTCCTTGTACTAATCCGCCTATTATGGCTCTTTTTCAAAAAATCAATGCAGCTCATGCTCAAAATCAACGTTTTCACTTTTTCTGTTTTGAATACGTAAACGTCCCAATGATAATTTTGAATGAACATATGCATTTGAATATGATTGATGTTTATAAGAAAAACAAGAATAGCATTCAGGAAGAGTCCCAATCATCTGGGCATCATCCCGAAACCAGCATCAGAAGAAAAGCTCCCCAACAGAGACGTATTTCTCAGCAAATTCCTCTATGAGATTTTTCTCTCCAACAAAATGATTCGAGAAATCTTATTCCCCAGCAGGGCTGTTCAAGATCACTATCCCCAGCCAAGTACACTCGAACAAGATAGCAAAAATCATCAACGATCACAATGCTTTCGTTTCCAAAATAGCAAGCAGGGATTTATTTTCCCAACCAGAAGTTTGATACGCTCTAAATTGCATAAATCATACATCATACATCATACGCATATTCATACACAGCATATAATGTTTCATGACAAACGCATACATAACATGCACGTTTCTCATTTATTTTGAGAATCTCGACATATACATTACATGCATCATGACATTGCATGTCACTAACTTGATTTTTTCAGGTGGACGAATATCCTCAGCAGATTTGTTCTCAATCACATACAGTGTTCCTCTGGTTTCTATTCAGACGAACATTCCTCTCAGATATAATCAAGGCAAAGATTCATTCTGAAGAGATCTTTCTTTTCAAAGCACCTATCAACTCAAAAAAAAAAAGATACCAAGCAACACAGATCTAAGTCGATACCTTGGACGGTTCCTTAATGATCTACCTTCAGATATAAAGTCGATACCTTGGACGGTTCCTTAATGATCTACCATAAAAGATCTAAAGCGGAAACCTCAGACGGTTCCACAACGATCAACCTTCAAAGATCTAAAGCGGATACCTCAGACGGTTCCTCAACGATCTACCATGAGATCTAAGTCGATACCTCAGACGGTTCCACTACGATCAACCTTCAAAGATCTAAAGCTGATACCTCAGACGGTTCCTCATAGATCAACTTTCAAAAATCTAAAACAGAAACTTTGGAAAGTTCCGTAACGATCAGCCTCCCAGACTTAAAACGGTAACCTTGGACGGTTCCGAAACGGTCAACGCAGAGGTTTTCAAATCCTTCATCAAGATATAATCAAAGGATTCATTCTGATGAACAAACCATCAATACATTCAATAGATGGCATCTGAAAGCCCATCTCAGGTAATGTTATGATCTGCCAACAACATCTCTCAGACAATACTCAAATGCAATTTCCAACATCACTTCGATGGAGGTAAGTGCAAATTTTCAGGGCATCTAAAATATTCAATCATCTTCTACCTTCAGATTCCAAACAGTCTCTTCAGGTTTAAGAAGATTGAATAGGGGTACCTGTTATACCTCAAAATTTGCCCGCATCTTTTTTTCAGAAAGAAGGCAACAGACTTCTGTCTAAAAATTGGGAGTTTCATATAATCTTGGATTTTATTTCACAAATATCCTGATTTTTATGAATACTCGGTTTTTAGAATTTTTCTTATACGGTATTTTGGTTCGCTGTTGAATTTATTCTTACGCAAACGCCAATTACTATTTATCACTTCACACACGCTGTTTATTTGAGATTTATTTGCAGATAAATAGTACTGACGCAATTGGTACAAAATTAAATTTTTGCAGGCGCAAAGTCCGGGGATTCAGACTGTACTGGTAACAAGTAAATTATTATTAGTTTTTATTTCCCACTAATTTTTGTACTATTATTTTCAAAAATCTTTTCCTTTCTTTTCAAATCTCTTTCTTTCAAAATCAAATCCTAACTTTATTCTATATATCTCTCTTTTCAAACCCTACCATACACTTTCTTTCAAATCCTACTACCACTCAAATTTTCCTTTTTTGTACGGAATCACTTCATTTCCCAACGTGTCTATCCTTCTTTTCACTCTATAAATACCTCTCATTTTTTCCATAAATTCTCACATCAAATTTCAACTCATCCCTCAAATTTCTACCTCCTATTTATCTTCTCTTCTTCCCCGGCAAAATGGCAAAGTGGGTGGATACACTGTCATCACTGTTTCTACGGTGGTCATGTCTTTCTTCTGTCTGCATAGTCCTGAGAAATGCGGACCTGCCATGTTTATACTCCCAATCATCTATATATTATTATTTATAGTGTGGGTTATTAATCGTCATTCTTAAAGATTGTCGTATCTTTTATTTTCAAATAATGTACCGTTTATTTGTCGTACTGTTCATTATATTATGTAATATTTGTACCGTCAGTATTAAATGTCGTACTATTTGTCGTACTGTAGTTTAATTATTCAGATAATATTTTCTGTGTTTTCTGCCAGTTAAATATTTATTTCACTGTGCATTAAATATTTTTCAGGGTTATTATCGGTAATTTCGTTCGCGTACCGTATATTTATTATGTCTGTGTTTTTTTTTGTTTTTTTAACCACTCATGTAAATAAATTTTCACCATTAACACAACAAAAAAAAAACAAAAAGAAAAAATTAACTTTAACTGTTGAATTTTCACTTTAACTGCTACGTTAATGCCTGAACAGTCAGTTGACAGTCAAACCCGCTGACAGTGCAATTCTCCGTGTTTTGTATCATCAATCAAATCAATCTTTTGCATTGCAAAATTCCAAGATTTTTGTTCTAGAAGTCTTCTGAACATCACATGATCAACAGAAACTCAGTACTGCACAAAAATCAGGTACGTTTAACTGTCTCCTACACAAACAGTCCTTAACTAGGGTTTTTGTTTTTTTTCAGGAGAACAAGTTTTTTGAGACCTCAAATGGATTACATGGACCTCCAAATATCTCAAAGTAACACCATACAAATTTTCAAACTTCAATTCACTCAGACGCACAGTCAGCAGCTCAAACAGTCAACAGACGACCAGTTTGACCGAAAAGTCAACAGACAGTCAAAAATGAAATTTTTTGTCAACATCCATATTTTGTCAAAATATTCATCATTTGATCATTGGTTGATCATAATTCATCAAGGAAAGATAAAAAATCAGCAAAACCCTAAGTTTCAAAATTAGGGTTTTCTCCTAAAAAGTCAACTGAACTTTGACCGGCCATAACTCTCTCCTCGTTCATTCAAAAAATTCCAACCAAAGCTTGTTTTAAAGGAAATTCAATTATCTTTCAAATGCAATTGGTACCATGGTCATTAGATTCACCATTTGGAAAATATGAACCAAGACATTACAGGTCATTTTCAAAGTCAACAAAAAGTGGTTTTTTGTCAAAGGCCATAACATCAAGATAACTTCTCCAAATGAAAAAAAGTTTCCAAAGTGGCTTGTAGAGGACATCTTGAGGTTTCTAAAAAGTACAAGAGCTCCTTCATATGATAAAAATTGAGGGATTTATGCCTTGTCGAAGTTGGCTATTTTTTGGGAAAATGCATGAAATCAACATTGATCAAAAGTGTTTTTTTTTTCCAAAAGAGACCAAGTTTCCATGATCCAAACATGCTTCTAACAATGGTAAGGGCCTCCCACGACCAACCTAAGGCCCATAACATTTTATTTCTTTTTGGTTTAATTTTATTACATTTAAGATTAAATTGAAAAGAAATGGTGCAAGATAATGTCATGTAGCTTTGATCTTAAGCACGAGTCATCAAGAATCATTCAAAGCTCTGCCCCAAAGAGATGGTACAGCAGAAGGTTGAAGAAAATTGAGCCATGGTTGCTTGAATTCAAAGCTACATATTATTAAAAAGTCAAAAATTCAACAAAGCCATCAATGCATGTTAGCTTAGTTTTTAAGTCCCTCCATGGCCTATAAGTGAAGAGGAATACTTCAGCAAGGGGAGACACACGAAAGAATCCACAAAGAATAGCCAAGAAACCACAAAATTCTCACAAAATATCAAACACTTTGTAATTTTCGTTTTGCAATTTCTAGCTTACCTCAATAAAAAATAATCATTCAAATCATCCTCTGGGATCACATAGAGTAAGATTGATGCACTAAACAAGTCCCATAATACTCTAAATACGTGTATCATTATCTTCATGTTCATAACTACATAGTTTTTGTTTTCCAAATTTTCACGTGAAATAACTTAATCTAATCTTTGATTTAAGTTTCTGACATCATTTAGAGTAAATCCAATGTAGCTCATGCAAGGTTTCACCCCTCTAACACAATCCACCATTGTTGGTTGTCCAAACTTGAAAGGCTTCGAGTCGCATCTTCCAGGCATCTTTAATAAAAACTAATGCCACTAATGAACTCAGGGGTTCTTGATTAGGCTATCTGGGTTGTTTGCAACAATTTATTTTCTTGTTTTTGCAGGTTTAAAGAAGAAGAAAATCGGAAACCAAAACCGTTGCCAAAAACCTGAAAAAACCGTTGCCATAGCTGTGTAGAAGATGATGAACAGTAACTAGGACTTGTTGACCTCCACGCGTGCGTTCCTGATTGGCTCGTCAACATTCAGCGCTCCCTCCCTTTTTTCTATTCGTCCACGCATGCATAGTGGGACCCACCTGACTTATTAAAAGTCTTTGTAATCCCACGTGACCAGTTAATGCAAGTTTACCATGCTCTCTCCAATCAAAGCCATCAGATCTACTAGTAATCTGATCCAAGGTTCACAAACACGCATATACACCCTGGAGCCTCAGCTCCTCACCACACAGTATTTTTTCTTCAATATTTTTAAATTCTTTTTTAATATAACTTATAAAATTAATTTAAAATAGTTTTAAAAATCAAAAAAATATAATAAAAATATTTTTAGGTTTATAAAATAATCTATTAATTTTTGACATAAAAATATTTTATTTTTCTTAATAATTAAAATATTTTGTTTAATTAATTAGTATATATTTATATATTTACTTTTTAATTATTTCAACCAATCAAAAAATCAAAAAAAATTGTTCTTTATATTAAATTTAGTTTACATATTATAGACTAATTTTGTACATATTTAGAATATTTTTCTCTTTAAGTTTTAATTATTTGTGTAATTATTTGCATAATTATGTGATTATTTAACTTAATAATTTTCAAAACAACTTAAAAAAATCCAAAAAAAATTAGTTTTACTTTAAAATTAATCGACAAGCAATATGAACATATTTTAAACTTAATTTTTAGGTTTAAATTTTATATTTTTTTTCTCATTTTAATTAAATTAATCATGCATTAATTCTAATTAAAATCAATCATACAAAAATCCAAAAATATTTCTTTTATCTTATTGCAATTTAAAGTTCATAGATAAGTGTATAGGTTGTCAAAATCATGTAAATAGCGTAGTTTACATTTCCCGCACAATCGATGTAATAGCGTAGATTTACTTTCCGCATTTTACATTCCCGCATTTTAATTCCAATACATATAAAACTGCGTGTATGTCAAAGATAAAAACTGAAGCGTTAGATCACTAACTTCAAAGACAAAAATATCTGAATCAAAACACAATCACACTTACACCTCTTAGGGTAATCCCTCTTTTACTCTTTTCAAAATCCAAATTCTACTGTTTCAAATACAAAATCGAACTTTTTTTTACATCCGGTAAAAGGAGAATTTTCTAAAGGAAATAGGAAAAGACCTTATAAACTTAGGGTAGACCTCCTAATTGCTTGCTCAAATCAAAACTAACAGATGTCTCATATATCATTGGTTTTCAAAATAAAACTTTCAAAAAAGACAATACTTGGTATATATCCAAACAAGGATCATTACGAAGTTAACGTTCTTTTTTCAAAACATCTTTCGAAAGATAAAATACTTTGTATACATCCGCACAAGGATCATTACAAAATCAATTTACAAAATGAATTTTAAGACCACATACAAGCATTTTAAGGCAAGACAAATGATTCAAAACAAGTGAGCTAAGCAATTAAGAGCCCATGGATAACCATGGATACAAAGGGTGCTAACACCTTCCCTTTGTATAACCAACCCCCTTACCCAAAATCTCTTAAAGGTCTTTTTCTGTTTCTTTTTTAAACCTTTCCTTAAATGGATAAAATAAAAGTCGGTGGCGACTCTCTGATTTTCAAAAACACAAAAGCTAAAGAAGAGTCAGTTCATATATCTCTCATGAGAGGTATGGTAAAAAAAACCGAGAACACACAACCTAAAAAATATCAGGCTACCAAACCTAAAGAATATCATGTTGTTCCTCCTGTTACTTATCATGCTAAACCCAAGTTCAATCAGAACTTGAGGAAAACTAACAAGAAAGGACCCAAGAAACTGTGGGTACCTAAGGAGAAGATAATTTCTGTTGCAGATATCCTTAGCAGCAAAGAAGACAAAGCACAAAATGTCATGGTACCTGGACTCTGGGTGCTCGCGACACATGAGGGGAAGAAGGTCTATGTTCCAAGACCTGGTGCTTAAATCTGGTGGAGAAGTCAAGTTTGGAGGAGATCAGAAGGGCAAGATTATTGGCTCTGGAACCATAAGTATTGGTAACTCTCCTTCCATAACTAATGTACTTCTTGTAGAAGGATTAGCGCATAACTTATTGTCCATAAGTCAATTAAGTGACAATGGTTATGACATTATCTTCAATCAAAAGTCTTGCAAGGCTGTAAGTCAGAAGGATGGCTCAATCCTATTTACAGGCAAGAGAAAGAACAACATTTATAAGATTGATCTTTCAGATCTTGAGAAGCAGAAGGTGACTTGCCTTATGTCTGTTTCTGAAGAGCAATGGGTCTGGCACAGAAGATTAGGACATGCTAGTTTGAGAAAGATTTCTCAGATTAACAAACTAAATCTGGTCAGAGGACTCCCAAATCTGAAATACAAATCAGATGCTCTTTGTGAAGCATGTCATAAGGGCAAGTTGTCCAAACCTGCATTCAAATCTAAGAATGTTGTCTCTTCCTCAAGGCCGTTAGAACTTCTGCACATTGATCTGTTTAGACCAGTCAAAACAGCATCTGTCAGAGGGAAGAAATATGGATTAGTCATCGTAGATGATTATAGCCGCTGGACATGGGTAAAGTTCTTAAAACACAAGGATGAGTCTCATTCAGTGTTCTTTGAATTCTGCACTCAGATTCAATCTGAGAAGGAGTGCAAAATCATAAAGGTCAGAAGTGATCATGGTGGTGAATTTGAGAAAAGATTCTTTGAGGAATTCTTCAAAGAAAATGGTATTGCCCATGATTTCTCTTGCCCTAGAACTCCACAGCAAAATGGAGTTGTAGAGCGAAAGAATAGGACTCTACAAGAAATGGCCAGAACCATGATCAATGAAACCAATATGGCTAAGCACTTCTGGGCAGAAGCAATAAACACTGCATGTTGTATTCAGAATAGAATCTCTATAAGACCTATTCTAAATAAGACTCCTTATGAATTGTGGAAGAACAGAAAGCTTAACATTTCATATTTTCATCCTTTTGGTTGTGTCTGTTTTATTCTGAATACTAAAGATCATCTTGGTAAGTTTGATTCTAAGGCACAAAAATGTTTCCTTCTTGGATATTCTGAACGCTCTAAAGGCTACAGAGTATACAATACTGAAACATTGGTTGTAGAAGAATCAATCAATATCAGATTTGATGATAAGCTTGGTATTGAAAAGCCAAAGCAGTTTGATAATTTTGTAGATATAGATATTGATATACCAGAAGCTGTAGAACCAAGAAGCAAAGTTTCAGAAGCTGAAAATCTCAGAAGCAAAGAATCAGAAGATCAAGTTGCTGCATCTTTAGAGAATCTCAGAATTTCTGAAGAGCCAACCGTCAGAAGATCTTCTAGACTCACCTCAACTCACTCAGAAGATGCGATCCTTGGAAAGAAAGATGATCCTATCAGAACCAGAGCATTCCTTAAGAACAATGCAGAATGTCAATTAGGTCTTGTTTCTTTGATCGAGCCAACTTCTGTTGATCAAGCTCTAGAAGATCCAGAATGGATAATTGCCATGCAAGAAGAACTAAATCAGTTTACAAGGAATGATGTATGGGATTTGGTTCCTAGACCAAAAGGATTCAACATCATTGGTACAAAGTGGGTTTTCAGAAACAAGCTTAGTGAGAAGGGAGAAGTGGTAAGAAACAAAGCCAGACTAGTGGCTCAGGGATATAGTTAACAAGAAGGAATTGACTATACAGAAACCTTTGCACCAGTGGCCAGGTTAGAATCTATTCGCTTATTAATTTCTTTTGCCACTCAACATAACATCACTCTATATCAGATGGATGTTAAGAGTGCCTTCTTAAATGGCTATATAGATGAGGAAGTCTATGTCTACCAACCTCCTGGTTTTGAAGACTCTAAGTCTCCAGAACATGTTTTCAAACTTAAGAAGTCATTGTATGGATTGAAGCAAGCTCCTAGAGCTTGGTATGAGAGATTAAGTTTTTTCCTTCTGGACAATGACTTCACTAGAGGACAAGTGGATACGACTCTCTTCTGTAAAACATCTAAGAAGGACATTTTAATTTGTCAAATTTATGTTGATGATTGTCGCCCTCTCGGTTTTTTGCCATACCTCTCGTGGAGAGATACGCGAACTGACTCTTTTTTGTTTCTGCTTTTGTATTTAAAAATCAGAGAGTCGCCACCGACCTTTTATTTTATCCAATTAAGGAAAGGTTTATAAAAGAAACAGAAAAAAGACCTTTAAGAAATTCTGGGTAAGGGGGTAGGTTATACAAAGGGAAGGTGTTAGCACCCTTTGTATCCATGGTTATCCATGGGCTCTTTAATTTGCTCAACTCACTTGTTTTCAATTACTTTTCTATTGCCTTGAAATGCTCGTATGTAGTTTCAAATACCTTTGTAAATTGACTTTGTAATGATCCTTGTGCGGATGTATACAAAGTGTTTTTATCTTTCAAAAGATGTTTTGAAAAAAAGAACGTTAACTTCGTAATGATCCTTGTTAAGATATATACAAAGTATTGTCTTTTTTGAAAGTTTTGTTTTGAAAAACAATGATATATGAGAGATTTGTTTGTTTTGATTTGAGCAAGCAAATTAGGAGGTCTACCCTGAGTTATAAGGTCTTTATCCTATTTCCTTTAAAAATCTATCCTTTCACCGGATATAAAAAAAAGTTCGATTTTTTACTCGAAACAGTAGAATTTGATTTTGATTGATTTTGAAAAGAATGAGAAAAGGGATTACCTTAAGAGGTGCAAGTGTGACTGTGTTTAGATTCAGATATTTTATCTTTGAAGTTTAGTGATCTAACGGTTCAATTTTATCTTTGACATACACGCAGTTTATATGTGCTGGAATTTAAAATGCGGAAATGTAAAATGCGGAAAGTAAATCTATGCTATTACATCGATTGTGCAGGAAATGTAAACTACGCTATTTACATGGATTTGACAACCTATACATTTATCTAGGAATTTAAATTGCAAGAAAATAAAAGAAATGTTTTTGGATTTTTGATGATTGATTTTAATTATAATTAATGCATGATTAATTTAATTAAAATGAGGAAAAGATGGAAATAAAATTTAAACCTAAAAATTAAGCTTAAAATATGTTCAAAATGCTTGTTAATTAATTTTAAAACAAAACTAATTTTTTTGGAATTTTTGAAATTGATTTTGAAATCATTAAGTTAATTAATACGTAATTATACAAATAATTATACAAATAATTAAAATTAAAGAGAAAATTATCCTAAATATGTACAAAATTAGTTTATAATATATAAACAATATTTAATATAAAGAACAAATTTTTTATGATTTTTTTGATTGGTTAAAATAATTAAAAGGTAAATATATGCATATTATCTAATTAATTATACAAAATATTTAAATTATGAAGAAAAATAAAATATTTTTATATCAGAAAATAAAATATTATTTTAGAAGCCTAAAAATATTTTTTGTGTATTTTTTGGATTTTTAAAACTATTTTTAATTAATTTTATGAAGAAATTAAAATAAAATAGAAAATATAAAGATGATAATCAGATGTGGTAATTAAATAAAGTCCATGGCCTAGGGATTCATTCTGATGCGTTGGATTGATGAGTGGACGGATCTGATGGTCACCAGCATGAAGGACCATACCACGTGACGTACCTGCAAAACACTGAATCCAAGGTTAGTTTAAAAACACGCGCGCGCCCTCCAGCCAATCAGAGGACGCCACGCATCATCTTCTTCCTCAGGATGGGGCTTTTACACCTTTCATTTGCAGGTGGTGTAAAAACTCTAACCTTTTACACCTGTTGGAAATAGCGAATACAAGCAAACAACAATATAAATTTGGCGCGATGCCATCATTTAGTTCGTCTTGTTCACGCGAGTTTAATGGTACTATTTAGAGCTTGTAATTTTGCATGAATTGTAAAGCCCTAAATTTGAAAGTAAGAACCCTAAAATGGTGGTTCCTCGTCTAGGTGTTCAAACTTCAATTAAGTTTCCAGAAATGATTAGGACCTCAAACTAAACTTAAATATGAGTCTACATCTTGTTAAATATGCATGTATTATGATATTTTGGTGAGTTTTATTTCGAGCAAACCGTGAGGTCTTGTGGTCGTATCTGGATGTTCCAAGGCTTGCAACTGATCTGGTTATGTTCAATGATACTTGAGGATTGTGTTTAAGTGTTTGGTTTGAATTGAAACAAGCTAGAATGTAAAATTCGAATTTTAAATTTCTTTGAAAAAAACAAGTTGATACAAGTATGTTAAAAGCTATGCTTAGGTTCTGAACTTGTCTCCCTTTCTACTGAAGTGTTATAGCTCTTATATAAGCATTGAAGTGCTTAAGAACTAAGCTAGAAAGCATTAAGTGCTTTTGTTGAATTCTTGACTTTTTCAACACATGTGGCTTTGCATTTAAGCTACCATGGCTTGACTTTCCACTCTCCTTCTGCTGTACTTGGCTTGGGGCAGAGTTTTTGATCGATTCCTTGATGAGTCATGCTTAGAAATTAAGCTATGCATTATCCTTCCATTTTCCTTTTTCAATATAATCTTAAATATGATAAAATTAAACCAAAAATGGAACAAAAATGATGTGGGCTTTGTCTTGGTCGTGGGAGGCCCTTTACATCATGGTAGACATGTTTGGATTATGGAAATTAGGCCCCATTTGGAAAAAATACATTTTTGATCAATGTTGGTTTCATGCATTTTCCCAAAATTTAGCCAACTTCAACAAGGTGTAAATCCCTAAATTTTTGTCATATGAAGGAGATCTTGTACTTTTTGGAAACCTAAAAGATTCCTCTAACCAATGTCTTTGGTCTCATGTCAAAATTATTTTTGATGCTCCTTGTGTGTCCTTTTGAAAAAAGTGTCTTTTTGTTGACTTTGAAAATGACCTGTAATGTCTTGATTCATATTTTTCAAATGGTGAATCAAATGGCCATGGGACCAATTGCATTTGAAAGATAATTGAATTTCCTTAAAAATAAGCTTTGGTTTGAATTTTTTGGATGAAGGATGAGAGAGTTATGACCAGTCAAAGTTCAGTTGACTTTTTAGGAGAAAACCCTAATTTTGAATCTTAGGGTTTTGTTGATCTTTGATCTTTCCTTGATGAATTATGATCATCCAATGATCAAATGATGAATCCTTTGACAAAATATGGATGTTGACAAAAAATTTCATTTTTGACTGTCTGTTGACTTTTTTGGTCAAACGGGTCGTCTGTTGACTGTTTGAACTGCTGACTGTGCGTCTGAGTGAATTGAAGTTTGAAAATTTGTATGGTGGTACTTTGAGATATATGGAGGTCCATGAAATCCATTTGAGGTCTCAAAAACTTGTTTCTCCTGAAAAAACAATAAACCCTAATTAGGGACTATTTGTGTAGGAGACAGTTAAGCGTACCTGATTTTTGTGCAGTGCTGAGTCTCTGCTAATCATGTGATATTCAGAAGAATTCTAGAACAAAAATCTTGGAATTTTGAATTGTAAAAGTTTGATTTGATTGATGGTACAAAACACGGAGAATTGCACTGTCAGCGGTTTGACTGCCAACTGACTGTTCAGGCATTAATGAAGCAGTTAGAGTGAAAAATCAACAGTCGAAGTTAATTTTCTTTTTGTTGTTTTTGTTTTATGTGATTGGTGAAAATTTATTTACATGACTTGTTAGAAAAATACAGACATAATAAATAAATAATATTTACTGTACGCGAGCAAAATTACCGATAACCCTGAAAATCATTTAATGCACAGAAAAATAAATATTTAATAGGCAGAAAACACACAAAATATTATCTGAATAATTAAGCAACAGTATGACAAATAGTACAACATTTAATACTGACAGTACAAACATTACATACTATAATGAACGGTACGACGAGTAAACGGTACATTTAAGAAAATAATAGATACGGCAAACTTTAAGAATGACGATTAATAACCCATGCTACAAACAATAACATGTAGATGATTGGGAGTGTAACCATCGCAGATCCACATTTTTCAGGACTATGCAGACAGAAGAAGGACATGATCACCGTAGCAATGGTGATGACCATAAGAAAACATGTTTCCATCCGCTTCGCCATTTTGCCGGGGAGGAAGAGAGAATGGATATGAAGTAGAAATTTGAGAGATGAGTTAGAATTTGATGGGAGATTTTATGAAAAAAAATGAGAGGTATTTATAGAATGAAAAGAAGGATAGAGACGTTGGGGAATGAAGTGATTCCGTACAAAAGGAAGATTTGAGTGGAAGTAAGATTTGAAAGAAAGTGTATGATAGTGTTGGAAAAAGAGAGATGTGTAGAATAAAGTTAAGATTTGATTTTTGAAAAAGATATTTGAAAAGAGATTTTGAAAATAATGGAATATAGTACAAAAGTTAGTGGGAAACAAAAAAATTAGTAATAATTTACTTGTTACCAGTACAGTCTGAATCTCGGACTCCGCGCCTGCAAAAGATTTATCTCTTTACCAATTGCGTCAGTACTATTTATCTGTAAATAAATATCAAATAAATAGCGTGTGTGAAGTAATAAACAGTAGTTGGCGTTTGCGTAAGAATAAATCCAACAGCGAGCCAAAATACTGTATAAGAAAAATTCTAAAAACCAAGTATTCATAAATCAGGATGTGAAAATCCAAGATTATATGAAACTCTTAATTTTTAGATTGAAGTTTTCTTGAAAAAAGATGCGGGCAAATTTTGGGGTATAACAGTTGCCCCTATTCAATATTCTTAAACCTGAAGAGATTGTCTGAAATCTGAAGGTGGAAGATTATTGAATATTTTAGATGCCCTTAAAATTTGCACTTACCTTGATCGGAAGAGATGTTGGAAGTTTGTTTTTGAATGTTGTCTGAGAAATGTTGTTGGCAGATTGAGACATTACCTGAGATGGGCTTTCCAGATGCCATCTGGCAAATGTATTTGATGGTTTGTTCACCAGAATGAATCCATTGATTATATCTTGATGAAGGATTTGAAAACCTCTGCGTTGACTGTTTCGGAACCGTCCAAGGTTACCGCTTTAAGTCTTGGAGGATAATCGTTACGGAACTGTCCAAAGTTTTTCCGCTTTAGATTTTGAAAGTTGATCGTTGTGGAACCGTCTGAGGTATCAGCTTTAGATCTTCGATGGTAGATCGTTCTGGAACCGTCTGAGGTATCAACTTTAGATCTTCGATGGTAGATCATTCTGGAACCGTCTGAGGTATCAGCTTTAGATCTTCGATGGTAGATCGTTCTGGAACCGTCTGAGGTATCAGCTTTAGATCTTCGATGGTAGATCGTTCTGGAACTGTCTGAGGTATCAGCTTTAGATCTTTGTTGGTAGATCGTTTTGGAACCGTCTGAGATATCAGCTTTAGATCTTTGTTGGTAGATCATTCTGGAACCGTCTGAGGTATCAGCTTTAGATCTGCGTTGCTTGTTTTTTGAGTTGATAAGTAATTTGAAAGGAGAGATCTCTTCAGAACAAATCCTTGGCTTGATTATATCTGAGAGGACTGCTTATTTGAATAGAGTTCAAGGGGAACACTGTATGTGATTGAGAACATCTTTGTTGAAGACAAGCAACAAAGATGTATGTAATGGCATGATGTATGTAATGCATGAGATTCTCTAACTAAAGGAGAAATATGCATGTTATGTATGCGTTTGTCATGAAATATTATATGCTGTGTATGAATATGTGTATGACGTATGATGTATGATGTATGATGTATGATGCATAATGTATGATGTATGATGTATAATGTATGATTGGGAAAATAAATCCCAGCTAGTCAGTCATCTGGAGATGAAGGTATTGTGATTGTTGATGATCTTTTGTCGTCTTGTTTGAGTACCCTCGGCTGGGAACCCTTTTTTGAGAACCATGGTACTCTGTTGAAGGATCTTTGACTACCGTTCGGGGATGAACGGTAATTGGAAAGTTCTGATTTTGATGCCCTTTAAAGTGGGAATGAGGAAGATGCATAATCCTCCGATGCACTATTTGACCAAGTCCTGGTGTGGAGACCACACCTTCTGGGGATAACAATCTGGAACAGCCCTGCTAGGGAATAAGATTTCTCGAATCACTTTGTTGGAGAGAAAAATCTTATTGAGGAATTTGCTGAGAAATGCATCTCTGTTGGAGATTTTTCTTCTGATGCTGGTTTCGGGATGATGTCCAAATGATTGGGACATTACTTGAATGCTATTCCTGTTTTTCCTGGTAAACATCAATCATATTCAAATGCACATGTTCATTCAAAATTATCATTGGGACGTTTACGTATTCAAAACAGAAAAAAGTGAAAATGTTGATTTTGAGCCTAAGCTGCATTGATTTTTTGAAAAAGAGCCATGATAGGCTGATTAGTACAAGGAAACAAAAATCCTAGTAGTAGGAAATTGTCATAAAGTTTTGAAAAGAGTTTATAAAGAAAATAGCTATATGAAAACAACCCAGTCAAGTTTCAATTCTGCTATTGCCAATCTGTCTTCAAGCATCTCATCCCTCACTTGTTGGAAGAAAGTAATTGGACTGATCGGTGTCTTTGATGTGTTGAATCTTGAAGGTGAATAGGCAGCTATACAGAACATAGTTGTATGCTTTATTCCCTAACTTTTGCCTAGGCTGCTTTTTCAGGTTTTCTGCCTACCGGGATAGTATTTATTTAGTCTCTAATTTTTGCCTGGATCGCCCTTTCGGGTTTTCGATCCACCGAGACGCTCATTTTTTGCCTAAGTTGCCCTTTCAGGTTTACAACTTAGCGAGCTTTTCTTTTCAAGCGAAGTATTTTTTGACTATGTCCGCATTTACCGGGTGTGGGAAATCCTCGCCATCCATGGTGGTAAGCAACATGGCACCGCCGGAGAATATTTTCTTGATTACGAATGGTCCCTTATAAGTGGGAGTCCACTTGCCCCTGGGATCACCTTGTGGTAAGATGATGCGTTTGACAACCAAGCCACCAGTTTGGTATGCTTGACTTTTGACTTTCTTGTTGAAGGCTTTGATCATACGCTTTTGGTACAACTGACCATGACAAATAGCTGCGAGCCTCTTCTCATCAATCAAGTTTATCTGGTCCAACCGGGTCTGAATCCAATCGTCTTCGTCTAGATCGGCTTCTTTCATAATCCTTAGGGAAGGAATCTGAATTTCAATTGGAAGAACTGCCTCCGTACCATAGACTAAGGAGAATGGAGTTGCCCCTGTTGAAGTACGCGCAGATGTGCGATAACCATGAAGAGCAAAAGGTAACATCTCATGCCAGTCTTTGTAGGTTACTGTCATCTTTTGTATGATTTTCTTGATGTTTTTATTGGCAGCTTCTACTGCGCCATTCATCTTTGGTCGATATGGAGAAGAATTATGATGTTTGATCTTGAACTGTGTGCAAAGTTCAGTAATCATTCTGTTGTTTAGATTTGTGCCATTGTCTGTGATGATCCGTTCAGGGATGCCATACCGACAAATGAGATTGTGCTTGATAAATCGGGCCACAACATTTTTGGGTGACAGAAGCAAAAGAAGCTGCTTCTACCCATTTTGTGAAGTAGTCGATAGCGACCAGGATAAAGCGATGTCCGTTGGAGGCAGTAGGCTTGATTTCTCCAATCATATCAATACCCCACATTGCAAAAGGCCAAGGAGCTGTCAGGACATTTAGCGAGACTGGAGGTATATGTACTTTGTCGGCATATATCTGGCATTGTGACAGGTTCTGGAATGATAATGGCAGTCTGTCTCCATGGTAGACCAGTAATAACCTGCTCTGAGGATCTTTTTAGCCATTGTATGTCCACTTGAGTGAGTACCGAAGGCACCATCGTGTATGTCTTCCATAATTTGTTCTGCTTCCTTCTTGTTTACACAACGAAGTAAAGTCGAGTCATGGTTGCGTTTGAATAGGGTCCCATTACTTAGAAAGAATTTGGCAGCAAACCTTCTTAGAAACTTTCTGTCGTTAATGGACGCCCCTTCAGGGTACTCCTGAGCTTCGAGATATCTTTTTACTTCATGGAACCATGGTTTTTCTTCCGTTCCTTTGGCATCGATCTCATTGCAATAGGATGGTTCATCTTGTCTGTAAATGGTGATCATCGGCGCCTCATTGTCCCACCTGACTTTGAACATGGATGACATGGTAGCTAAGGCATCAGCTAGTTGATTTTCCTCGCGTGGGATGTGTTCAAAAGTGATTTCTTCGAAATAAGGAATCAGACTCAGCACATATTCTTTGTAAGGAATTAGATTCGGGTGCTTCGCGTCCCATTCCTCTTTGACTTGGTAAATTACCAAGGCCGAGTCTCCGTAGACCTCCAGGAACTTGATTCTTATATCGATTGCAGCTTTGAGACCTAGAATACATGCTTCGTACTCGGCTATATTGTTAGTGCAGTTGAAGCATAATCTGGCAGTGAATGGTGTATAACCTCCTGCAGCAGAGATGATCACAGCTCCGATGCCATTGCCAAGTGCGTTAGAAGCTCCGTCAAAAACCATAGTCCATCGGGATCCTGGCTCGGGTCCTTCTTTCGGTCCTGGTTGTTTGTAGTCATTGACTAGCATAATGTCTTCGTCTGGGAAGTCAAAGTTCAATGCTTGATAATCATCCACTGCTTGATGAGCCAGATGATCAGCTACCACACTTCCTTTTATTGATTTTTGTGAAGTGTATTGAATGTCATATTCTGTTAAGATCATTTGCCATCTTGCTATTCTTCAAGAGAGAGCAGGTTTTTCGAACACGTACTTGATAGGATCCATTTTGGAGATTAGGAAAGTGGTGTGATTTAGCATATACTGTCTTAGTCGGCGAGCCGCCCATGCTAAGGCACAACAAGTTTTTTCGAGTAGTGAGTATCTTGTTTCACAATCGGTAAACTTTTTGCTAAGATAGTAGATTGCATGCTCCTTTCGGCCAGACTCGTCATGTTGCCCCAGTACACACCCCATTGAATCTTCTAACACAGTTAGGTACATTATCAGAGGTCTTCCTTCCACAGGTGGTAACAAGATTGGCGGTTTTTGGAGATACTCTTTGATTTTGTCAAAGGCTAACTGGCATTTGTCATTCCACCTTTCCACTTGATCTTTCTTCAATAGTTTGAAGATCGGCACACAAGTAGTTGTCATATGGGCAATAAATCAGGCGATGTAATTCAGACGTCCCAAGAATCCTCTGACTTGTTTCTCGGTACGGGGTATAGGCATTTCTTGAATGGCTTTGACCTTGACAGGATCAACGTCAATACCTTTGCTACTGACGATGAAACCTAAGAGTTTGCCGGATCTTACTCCAAAGGTACACTTATTTGGATTCAGTCGCAACCTGTATTTCTTGAGTATGTCAAATAGCTTGTGTAGATGACCCAGATATTCTTCTTCGGTGTTGGACTTTGCAATCATATCATCGACAGACACCTCTATCTCCTGATGAATCATATCATGAAATAGAGCTACCATTGCACGTTGATAGGTTGCTCCAGCGTTCTTTAAACCAAAGGGCATTACTTTGTAACAAAAGGTTCCCCAGGGTGTTGTGAAGGTTGTTTTTTCCATGTCTTCGGGTGCCATCTTGATTTGATTGTACCTTGAGAATCCATCCATAAAGGAGAATACCTTGCATTGTGCGGTATTATCAACCAGTACATCGATGTGAGGTAAAGGGAAATCATCTTTAGGACTTGCCCGGTTCAGATCTCTGTAGTCTACACACATTCTGACTTTCCCGTCTTTTTTGGGCACGGGTACTATGTTAGCTATCCAAGGAGGATAACTCACAACTTTCAGAAAGCCGGCATTGAATTGTTTTTCAACCTCGTCTTTGATCTTTTTTGACATATCGGGCCTACTCCTCCGCAATTTCTGCTTGATTGGAGTGCTACCTTCTTTGATTGGCAGGCGATGAACCACAATATCCGTGTCAAGGCCAGGCATATCTTCGTAGAACCAGGAGAATATCTCGACATAGTCTTGCAACATTTGAATCAGTCTTTGCTTGACACTGTTTTCTAGATCAGCCCCTATCTTGACTTCTTTCTTTTCTTCGTCGCTGCCCAAGTTGATGACCTCAATTGGTTCTTCATGTGGCTGTATAGTCTTTTCTTCTTGTTCTAGCAGCCTTGCAAGTTCTCTTGGTACCTCACAATCTTCCTCACTTTCGTCCTCAGTTTGGTAGATCGGATTTTCAAAGTCATGTCGGGCAATAGCAGAATCGTTATTGACTGGATCCAAAGTGAATGTGAATCTGCATTTATTTATGTGAGTGTGTGTAAGAAAACATAGCTATTTGAAAAGAAAAGAAAGAAAAAGGATCACAAAAATTTGAATATGCAAACGTCCCATGATTTTATTGAATGCACATGCTCATGATATGATAAACCCTTATAAAAGGACCAGTGTGCTTCGGGCAAGGCACACGGCTTTCAAGCTCATGGTTCGATAGTACAAGAACCATTTTTATCCTTGCACAATATGAACAATGAAAACAGGAAATTGCATTTACTCTTGATCAAAGGAGATCACATCCTCAGTTTTCCAGTTGTTCAATCCATTGTTGTGAGCAGGGAGTATCCAGCTGTTCTAGTTGCAGTTGTCTTCTTCATCTCCCACAGCATTGATTTCCTTAGTGGGGAAATGAGCCGTTGATCTTTCGGGATAAGTGATATACTCCGCTGGATACGAGAGCCCAGGCTGAGATATCTCTGTTGGCTGAGCGAGATGCTCGATAAGGCCGTCCCATCCAGTCGGGATGATGTTTTGGATAGAGACTTGTGTATCCTAGTGAGGGGTGTATTCTGACAGAAAGTAACCCTAGTTATTTGGTGTTTCCCTGGCTTCTTCGAGAGTGAAATTGTCGTCGTAATGTTCATTCCATCCAGTTGGGACAATGTCTTCCATGGCGATTTGTGAGCTCGGAGGAGCAGAATATTTCATCATAAAGTCATATTTGCCACTTGGCTCTCCTAGCGTATCCCATACTTCTTTAGGTGGATTTTGATATTGCTGAGTGCTGGGACTTGTGAGACTTTTGTCATTTTCAAATTGATCACCCCATCCAGTCGGGGTAATATCTTCCATAGCAATAAAAGAATTCTGAGGTGCGGTATATTGATAATTATACCCGCCGCTTGGTTCTCCCAAAGTATCCCACATTCCCATGGGAAGGGGTGGAATTTCATCTGGATATGGCTTAATGATATGGTTCAAGAACACTCCATCGTTGTGGTGGTCGTTTTCTTTACCTCCCCGTTTCACTTGGGAGGACGGCACGCTAAACCCTTCACGCGAAATTTGGAAGGAGAATGCGCCCGTGGTGGGATGAATTTTGTTTCAGTTCTTCCTACGATATCATACGAACTTTCTTATTTGTCCTACGAGTAGGAAAGGGGAAAAAAGATCTCAACTAAACCCTAGGAGTTTGCTAAGTGTGGGGATTTCACCTAGACTAGAAATTCTGGAGTCCGGGAGGTCGGTTATACATAGGGAAGTGTTTAAACACCCTACATATCTGTAGTACTCTACAGGAACCTTCTCTGTGTCATTTGTGATTGTATTTATTGCTAATGATTGGGAAAGTTTCTCCTTTGTATTAGGAGAAGGAATTGAATTGATTAAAAAAAGACAGACAGACAAACAAACTGACTATTTTTGGTATTTTATTAGCTCGCTGAGATTCCTTGTGAACCTCATGCCTACATATCCCTAGTGGAAGTCAGAGCTTAATGTAGTTCGGGGAACTAACTAGGGAAATTAATGTTTTTTGGTGCCTTGCTTGAAGCTCAAGGTTGAAGCTTGGAATTAAATCTCTGTTTACAGTAAAGAGACATGAAATTATCTCTACAGAGAGGTATTTGTACTATTCTACCACAAACATTTAAAGGAGTGACAGAATAACTGAATTCATTTCATTCAAGAGGGGGACCTTACTTGTGTATGTGCAAGTATACCAGTCAAATGCCTCTTAAATGAAAGAAAGATGCTCATCCAAATTAGGGAAAGTTACTACATGTCTGGGTTTTACTGCCAGCTCATGCCTTTCAAAATCCTAAATGGGAGACTTGATTAAAATTGAAATTGAAATGTTTGTTTGAATGTGGTAGAGTAGTAAAAATATCTCTCTATAGAGATAAGCTATGTCTATCAACTGTATAAAAGATTTGACTTTAGCTGGCTTGTATGAGGCCCAAGCTTGAGGCTTTTTGATTGATTAATTATTGACTCTGGCAGATGACTCCACTGGGGATTAATTACATGATATTTTTGTGTTGTGTACAAAGCCCAGAATTGAGGCTGACTCTACTTAGGGAGACTCTATTTATGTGCCTTGTACAAAGCCCAAGGTTGTGGCTGACTGCTGAGGATAATTAAATGAATGACTCTATTTTATGTGCCTTGTACAAAGCCCAAGGTTGTGGCTGACTCTAGCTAGGGAAAACATTATTTTCTGCCTTGTACAAAGCCCAAGGTTGTGGCAGGCTCTTAAATAAACTGAGTATGGATGACTCTATGGGGAAAAGATCCTAGGTTTTAGGAATCTTTGACATATGAAAATATGGTTTATCTGCCTTGTACAAAGCCCAAGGTTGTGGCTACTGAATGATGAAGAACTCACTGGGGAGACTCTATTATCTTCCTTGTACAATGCCCAAGGTTGAGGCTGACTCTTGACAGGGGAGTTTTATTGTTTGGGTGCCTTGTATGAAGCCCAAGGTTGAGGCTAACTGTTTTTGTTGGTTTTGACTCTACTGAGGAGGTTTTATTTATTAAAAGACTGTTTTTCTTTGGAAGCTAACCCTTTCCAGGGATTTTGACTCAGCTGGTGAATTTGTCTGTTAAAAGACTGACTTTATCATGTTTTTGGAGGCTGACCCTTTCCAGGGGTTTTGACTCTTTTGGGGAAATTATCTCCTAAGAGAAATGAATCTTTATTTTTTTGACATTTAATGATTGACTTTGGAGGCTAACCCTTTCCAGGGGTTTATATAAAAAATGAAAGAATGTGTGGAAGCTAACCCTTTCCAGGGATTTTATTGAAATGATGGATTGATTTTAAATTGACTTTGGAGGCTAACCCTTTCCAGGGGTTTATATTAAAAATGAAAGAATGTGTGGAAGCTAACCCTTTCCAGGGATTTTATTGAAATGATTGGCAGAAAGATTATCTAATGGAGACTTCTTGTTTAAAGCCCAAGATGAAGGCTGACACATGCTGAGGATGATCAAACATGGATCCTAGACTCTGCTAAGGAAGATTGATGAAGATAAGGGTGACAGAGACTGTCCATGTCTCTCATTCCAAAAGGTGTACTCAATGCAAAATTGAGACAAACTTAGCTTGTTTAAAGTCTGGTTTAAATTGGAAGAAACTCACCAGGGTAGGCTAAAAGGTGACTAAAGACCTGTTCCTATGTTTATAAGAAACCTGATGGGTCCTTGTATACAAGCTCAAGAGGAAGCTGGAAATGCTTTTAAGAAGCCTGTGGGTCCTTGTACAAAGCCCAAGAGGAGGCTAATCGAGGGTCCTTGTTATAGCACAAGAGAAAGCTATGTAGTTTTGAACTTATTTTGGCTCTAAGCAAATGGGTAAGAGGTTTCACCGGGAATAATTCCTCTTTGGGTGGATGTGTCCTATTATTTGGATTCTAAGGTTTTTACCAAGATGTTTCACCGGGAATAATTCATCTTGGGGGTTTGAACTACAGATCTCTAATTAGGAAAGAGCCTTCACCGGGAAGACATTCTCAATCCTAGGCCATATTCCTATAATATATATATAGTTTAACTGTCCTAAGGTTTATACTCAAACGTAGTTCTAAACTAATATATATACACAGTTTATATTTGACAGTAATTTAAATAAAGACTGTAAATTGAAAGCTTGTAAAGCCTAACCTGGATGGAGTGGAGGCCATTGAAGAAGTATGTACAGAGCCTTACCAGTAATTGATGGATAACAGTTGAATATATATATGATAAACAGTTAATGGTTTTTGAAAACAGAAGAAGTGAAGATGGACAAAGGTCACATAGGTATCTGAAGAGTTTCACCGGGAATAATGCCCTTCAAATACCAGAAGAATGTTTTGAAAACAGAAAGAAGATTTTGAAAATACAGTTTTGAAAACAAGCTAAGAAGAGAAGGTTTTTGGGACTTACACTCTATTAGAGGCCCCGTACTTTACAGTACTGGTGTAAAAGCAATTTGAAAATGATTTGGAATGATACAAGGTTTTGTTGTTTGAAAACCTTAATCATCCGTTTAATTAGAGATTGAAAACAGTTTTGAATATTGACAAAAGTCAACTTAATCAAAGTAAAAATAAAGATTTTTACTTAATTAAGACCTAAACAATTAGGGTTTTATCATAAACTTTATTTACAAAATGATTAGGTTAAAACAAAGTGAATATATGTATTTAAAGTATTTAAGAAAACACTTAAAACATACTATTTTAAACCTAATAAAAAATATATGAAATAAATAATATTTTTATGATTTTTTTATTATTCACAAAATAGGTATATTAAATGATAAGTGTGTGAAAAATGAAGTGAAAATAAATTAATTTGATAGGTTAAATAAATATGTGAAGTTTGTGAGAAAATGAAAGAAATTGTGTGTTAAAAAAATAGTTTTGGCCCTTGGAGGGTTTGAACCCACGCCCTCTAGGTCACACACTCAAAACAAACACCACTGAGCCAACGCGCGTGTGGTGATAGTAACTTGCATTCATTTGGTTATGTTTCAAAACAACTAGTAAATCATTGAAAAATAAAAGAATCAAAAAGTCTGGGGCGAGGGGGATTCGAACCCCAGACTTGAGGCATGATGAGACTAAGGGCGTATGGGAGGCCACTAGGGCAAGTTTGTTCAGTCGTTTAAGGAACGCATACCATTCAAAATAAAATAAACTTTGGCCCCAGATTCAAATTTTGCGCGCCATGGCCATAGTCATCTTCTTCCTCGAGCTCAAAGATTTTCAAAATCCTAACTCTCTGGTTTCTCAACTAAATGACATGATGTAAACATCAATATTGTTCTAAATTTCCTCACGAATCCAGATATGTAACTAACATTTATTTATATGAACTATAGCTACCTAATTTCTCAGAAAACTCTAAGAACATATAAACCCTAAATTTGAAATTAAATGACAAACAAGATGAATAAATGCAAGATGATAGAGGGTTTTCAATCCTCTGATGATGCTAAACAAGATAGAATCGAGCTTTAACTCAGTGAGTGCTTAAATTAAAGAGGTGAAGTTCAGAAACTTACCTCTGAAAATGGAGGTCGTGAGGATGATTGAGAGCACCTGGGTTTGAATGAATGATCTCAATAGCTTCCTTGAGACTCAATGATGCTAACTGAATGCTTATTGGAGCTTGAATCCTCCTGAATTGCTCTATGGACCTCCCTCGATTTCAGCTTCAAGTGGACATGGAGGTTGTTGAATTTGGAGTTACAGATGAGCTGCAGCCATCTGGTTAGCTTCACTATGACCTGAGGAGTGTGCCTGGATGATTGGCTTGACTTGAAACCTCCTGAATCACTCTATGGACCTCCAACTGCAAATTCTCCAAAGTGAGAGCAACAATGGTGTTCCTCTACTTACAGAAGTGATCCAGGTGCTTGGATCACCTCAAATGACCTCCCTTGAGATGTTAGAATGCTCACTTTCCAAAGATAAGCTCTGGTTTGAAGAAATCGATTCTTCTTGCCAAAGAACTTTGAAAAACAATGAACATGAGAAGAGAAAGAGAAAGCAAGGAATATGGTTGCTTTGGTGTGTTTTTTGAATGAGAATGAGGCCTCTATTTATAGGCAAATGTCTCAGTACTGATTGGGAGAGTGAGCTTGCTTAGTGAAGCAAGTTTGGTTTCTTAGCCATGAAGAAATTTCAAAGAATATCCAAGTGTGATCATTGCATTTTCGAGCCACCTCCCCTATCCATTGATTCTATCTGATCTTAGGGGACAATTCAGATGCAAAGTGAGCTCTAATTGGTTGGTGAGAAGATTCCTTGGGTGATTCATCAATTTGCCATAAATTCTCAAAAGTAATCATTACATAATCACATGTTCTTGTTTTAGGAATCTTCTTCAATTATCATGGCATGGTGAAAATGAATGCATGGTATTGTTTCAGACATGTTATGGGTCGTGTAGCATCCATTAGTGAAGCAAAAATGCACAAAATTGCAAAGTTCCAATTTGCTCATGACCTATAATTTTACTTCATGAGGCCAACTTTGGACAAACATAACTCTTAGCTCAAATTGAATTTGGAGAAGGTTGAACACAATTTGGAAAGCCCTAAACATCTACTTTAAATCATTAGTTTATGTCTTCTTCAGAATCATTTGGGAAATTTGTGAAAAATGAGCCCAAAGTTGGATGAAAACTAGGTTAAAACACTTAGAAAATTTTCTAAGTGTTTATGACCTAAAACTTCAAAATCTCCAAAACCCTTAAATGGTTGATCTTTTGAAAAAAGTTCCTTTGTAAGATGTTGTTTTATTTTGCAAGATCTACAACTTTCATGTTGGAAGTTTTTTGAGTTGTGTAGGTGAAATTTTGAGTTCTCACCATGCCCTCAAAAACCCTAATTCCCGACTTTTTGCTCCTTGATGAATTTCTTTGAATTTCTTTGGTCAAATGACTTTGACATCCATATATTGATGATATTGATCTTTGAAAGTCATTTTTTGACCAAAAACCTTAAAAGTCAATGATGATCCCACACAGTTGACTTTTCCTGACAAAGTGAATTTTTTGGGCTTTTGTGAAGAAACAAGATCTTCTCCTCAAATGAATGATGTAAATGGATTATATTGAGGTAGTAGAGATTCTTGAATCATGTATTGAGTTTTGGATTCATGCCCTGATTAAAAGTCAACCATCCTGGTGAATTAGGTCAAAAACCCTAATTGTCGACCATATGAAAATAATGACTGTAGACTTTGAATTGGGGTGTAATGTCCAGTGGATCTTGTCATATGAGTTATTTGTAGATGATTGATGTCTTTGAATGATCCCCTGGGGCTTTTTAGGGTTTCCCAAAGGTGATCCCTGATTTTAGTCCTTGATAGGCTCCAAACCCTAGTCTGTTGATCTGAGTAATCCTGTACTTAGATAACTGGGTGTCTTAATCAATCATAGGTGTAATAATGAGGATTTTGAGTCTTATGCTTGTATTAGAGACTAATCCTTCTATTGATTGATCCTTTGCCTGAATTTTCTTGTCTTTGAACACCCTCGATTGAATGCCAGACTGTCCTAGGTACTTACTTTGACTTGATGAAAATCCTGAAGATATGTCATCTCAGGGGGGTCAAAAATTAGGGTATGACAGATGCCCCTATTTAAGTTTCTTTTAACTGGAGGGAGAGAGATTGATATCTCGATCTCTTCTGCGTAAAAGAGACTTAAATATCAAAGAATGCCCGAATTTTGGGCGCTCCTGAGATGATAAAATCTTTGCATGATTTGATCCCGTTGTCGCACTTGGCGGGGGATGAGGAGACAAACTCCTGCAGAAATACTTGATGTGGATTCTGGTGAATGGATGGCAATGTAGGATGCGCAATCCATCTTCTTTAACTAAGTGTTGATACTTAGAAAAAGGTAAACAACCTCCCCCTTGTTTCGGATGTCCATATCTCGAAACTGGTCTCAGTTGCATTTGGACAATATCTCAGATAAAGAGAAAATCTCCAAAGGTTTGTTTCCTCATCAAACTTCTCATCAGCACTTGGAGATGAGATACCATTTGATGGTAAATAAAGAAACTTCAAAGGTTTGTTTCCTCATCAAACTTCTCATCAGCACTTGGAGATGAGATACCATTTGATGGTAATAAAGAAACTTCAAAGGTTTGTTTCCTCATCAAACTTCTCATCAGCACTTAGAGATGAGATACCATTTGATGGTAATAAAGAAACTTCAAAGGTTTGTTTCCTCATCAAACTTCTCATCAGCACTTGGAGATGAGATACCATTTGATGGTAATAAAGAAACTTTAAGGGGTTGTTTCCTCATCAAACTTCTCATCAGCACTTGGAGATGAGATACCATTTGATGGTAATAAAGAAACTTTAAGGGTTTGTTTCCTCATCAAACTTCTCATCAGCACTTGGAGATGAGATACCATTTGATGGTAATAAAGAAACTTCACCATCTTCCCTTTTGACCTGGCATCTTTGAAAGATTGTCATATGGGCCCATGCTCTTTTGAGGGGCTAATGACTTTGTTTGAAGGCGGACGAACTGTTTTCGGGGTGGAAACTGCCATTCGTCGACTGGTGCCTGGGGAATCAACAAACTGTTTTCCTAAGGGGAAAACTACCATTTATTGACTCTGTGGGGAACTAAACATCCCTGAAACAGACAAACTGTTTGAAGAAACTGCCATTTGTCGATCTCTTGAGTATTTAACAGACAAACTGTCTTTCCTTGGGGAAAGACTACCATTTGTTGACTCCGCTGGAGATCATGAACTATCTTCTGGATGAAGACTACCATTCACTGATTCCGCTGGGGAATCATTTGTCGATCTGCTGGGAGATTCTGAATTATTTTCTTTGACGAAAAAGTGGCATCTCTCGACCTTGCTGGGGAAATACCAAACCTGTAGGGAATTCCAAAATGCGAAGCAGACTATCTTATCTGAAGAAGACTGTTGAATGTCGCTCTGCAGGAGAATCTCGGCTGAGGAATTCCAAAAGTGAACAAACTATCTCTTTGAGGGAGACTACCATCTGTTGACTTGCTTGGGGAGATCCTTGTGTATGAACTGTTGTTTCAAAGGAAAAAGTTTCTCCGGAACTTGCGGGGAAACTTGAGTTCATGCCTAAATGACTTAGGCATTCACAGGATCAAAGCCTGATTCGACTATGCAATTATGATGTAATGTATGCATGAATATAATGATAAAATGTAAAGTGAATGTGAATAAAATTGTCGCGGATGTAAAATCCTATGATGCGACTTGAATTCTTGTTGATCAGAAGATGTCCTCTTCTTGGAGTTCGAACTCTGTCGGGAATATCTGGTTATCAGTTGTCCGCTGTCCGAAGTAAGTAATATGAATTAAAGTAAAGATCCGTCATCGGGAGATGTTCGCAAAGCGACCTCATGGGGAATACTTGGTTCCCGGAGTCTCAACCGTTCTCGGAGCAACTGTTTGCATTCTTCCTATTGTTTGTAAACCTCAGAAAGAAATTTCACCTTTATTTTTGCAAGTAAATTCATTTTATTTTATGAAAACATTTGTTTCAAGAAAAATGACTGTTTAAACTTAAAATGCATTTCAAGAAACTGAAAAAGACTAGATTGCAAAGGAAAAGCACAAGGCTCAAATTATTATATATGGAATGGTAATCAGCCAAATGCTTGATTCCATGGAGTATTTACAAAGTTGGAAATTGGTAATTTTTTGGGAAAAGGGCTACGATGAAACGTGACGACCGTTATCTTTCCCTTCCACTTCGAGTTGCGCTGTATTCGTGCTTCGTAGAAGATGACCTACTGCTGATGAACACTCCGCTATGGATTTTGAATGATCAAGTTTGTCCTGAACACAGTTACTTGCCATATATCCCTAACTTTTGCGTAAACTACCCCTTTCGGGTTTTAAGTCTACCGGGATTGATTAATATATTTTTTATGTCTCTAATTTCTGCCTGAATCGCCCTTTCGGGTTTTCGATTCACCGAGACGCTCTTTTTTGCCTAAGCCGCTCTTTGCGAGTTTTCAACTTAGCGAGCTGTTCTTTTGATTATTTAGGCGAAGTATTTCTTGACTGCGTCGACGTTCACAGGACGGGTGAATTCTTCTCCATCCATAGTCGTGAGTATTAAGGCTCCTCCTGAGAAAGCTCTCTTGACCACGTAGGGGCCGTCATAATTGGGAGTCCATTTCCCTCTCGAATCTGTGAGAAAAGATTGAATCTTTTTGAGTACAAGGTCGCCTTCTTTGATTGTGCGAGGTCGAACCTTTTTGTCGAAAGCTTTCTTCATTCTTTGTTGATATAGCTGTCCGTGGCATAAAGCTGTCATGCGCTTTTCTTCGATTAAGTTTAATTCATCGAATCTGCTTTGACACCACTCGGCTTCTGTTAATTTTGCCTCCATCAAAACTCTCATTGATGGAATCCCAACCTCTATAGGTAGGACTGCCTCCATGCCATATACAAGGGAGAAAGGAGTTGCTCCAGTCGAAGTACGTACTGATGTACGGTAACCATGAAGAGCATACGGGAGCATTTCATGCCAATCTTTGTAAGTAATGACCATCTTCTGAATGATTTTCTTGATGTTTTTGTTAGCTGCTTCTACAGCATCACTCTCAGCG